>NC_056735.1:1961249935-1961352435 GCF_019279795.1 Protopterus annectens
GAAAATGCATACTGTGGGCTATACTTTATTCTCCAAATGACACACATATCCTCCAAAAGGGTATCATAGAGACAGATACCTGGTGTCAAACTCATGCTGTAAAGCTATAAGCCAAAGAAAGCATAGTTATCCACTTTTAGAAAACAAAGTATCCCCAGAGTACCACATAGGTAGTAGCCCCCAAAATGTGGAACAGGTACTAATGTATACATAGAGCCATGTGTTTAGTCATCTCTCCTTTGATAATCACATTACCAAAGGGTTTTGGGAATCCCTCTGTGGAACACATAAGCAATAAAGGGTTTGCATGCAGATCTACAGAGGTTGTTGCACACCTATAATTAGTCATCTTTGCCAGACTTTGCTTGCTTTGGAACAGGATTCAAATATACCTCAAACATAAACCCTCACTCACACTCTTCAATAGAAACCATGATGAGTGGATGTGTAACAGAAGACATAGCCCAGGGATCACTGCAGTGGCTAAGCTTGTCACAAGAATACAGAAGTGGCCTAAGATCGGGAAAGCACCAGCACGCTCTGGCAAATATAACAGATGCATTCATGGAGAAAGCAGATTACCCACCTATGAAATAATTGAGGTCACATGTATGTATATGGATTTGCCCCACAGCTACCTTACATGTGTAATGCACATACAGTTGTCATTGTGATATGTCATACACTAGAAAAATCAAAACCCACTCCTCATTGACCAATGATGTCACACACCTGGAACACACACACACACACACAGTCAGCAAATGCAAGATTCAAACTCTTTCCTAAGTACATTATGATACTACAGCAGTATGCATTTACATGACATGATCTACACATTACTGGGATTTCACCTTTCCACAGATATATTTGTAGGAAGGTGACATCAGCAGACTTGTCAAAGATGAGTATACAATTTTTAAGGGGTGTGAGTATTCTCCAAAAAGGTTGTGCTTTCCCAGGGAGATGTACGCACATAGTTAGTAAAAGCAGGATTCAAACCCCTACCTAACTATATTATGATACTACCGCAGTATGCATTTCCACTACATGCTATACACATTTCTGCAATTATTGTTTTCCACAGGTATATTTGTAGGATGGTAACATCATCAGACTTGACAAAGATGAGTATACCACTTTTAAGGGGTATGAGTATTCTCCAAAAAGGTCACTCCTCTCCAGGGAGACACACATAGTTGGCAAATGCAGGATTCAAACCCCTACTTAATTATACTATGATACTACAGCAGTATGCATTTATACAACACGCTATACACAGTACTGAAGTTTCACTTTTCCATGTGAGTAGTCTCCAAAAAGGCTGCTCCTCTCCACAGAGACACAAACACAGTTGGCAAGCGCAGGATTCAAACTTCTATCTAACTACATTATGATACTACAGCAATATGCATTTTCACAACACACTTTACTGTGACTTTGTTTTTCCACAGGTATATTTGTAGGATGGTGACATCATCAGACTTGATAAAGATGAGTATACCACTTTTAAGGGGTGCGAGTAGTTTTTCCACAGGTATATTTGTAGGATGGTGACATCATCAGACTTGATAAAGATAAGTATACCACTTTTAAGGGGTGTGAGTAGTCTCCAAAAAGGTTGCTTCTTTCCAGGAAGACACACACACTCACACAACTGACAAGTAAAGGATTCAAACCCCTACTTAGCTACAATATGATACTATAGCACTACGCATTGACACGATGCATTATACACATTACTGGGATTTTATCTTTCCACAGGAATATTTGTAGGATGGCGGCATCATCAGACTTCACAAAGATGAGTATACCGCTTTTAAGGGGTGTGAGTAGTCTCCAAAAAGGTTGCTCCTCCTCAAGGAGACACACACAGTTAGCAAATGCAGGATTCGAACCCCTACCTAACAATTTTACACCAGTATGCATTTACATGACACACTACACATATTACTGGGGTTTTTTCTTTCCACAGGTATATTTGTAGGATGATGACATCATCAGACTTGACAAAGATGAGTATACCACTTTTAAGGGGTGTGAATAGTCTCCAAAAAGGTTGGTCTCTCCCCAGGGAGACACACACACACACACACACACACACACACACACACACACACACACACACACACACACACACACACACACACACAGTTGGCAAGTGTGGGGTTCTTAATCCAAACTAAGTATGTCTTTACACTTCAGCAAGCAATATGGAGTTACAGGGTGCAGTACAGACATTACTTGCTGACAGTTTGCCCAAAGGTTTTTTTCACATTTGCTAACCTCAGCAGGCTTATCATACTAGGTGTATTGTGAGTGTATTGTATGCATAGGCCATGAACATATCATATATGGGTTGATGCACCACATGCTGGCATACACAGGGTCAAACCGGTGGCTAAGCTCTGTCAACCCAATACTGGACAATACAGTCAGGAGGAGTAGGGTCATACAACCACAACACTAACTGTCTCACATAGACCTACAATATAAGCACCAGCAAAACACACACATAAATACACATTACCATACTCGGAGAATACAAATATTAATCTGAAAGAGAGAGAGTGTCCTCCTAAGCAGACAAGCAAGAAACATGCACCTCCAAGCACACGCCAGAAAACACATAATACACCAAAGCATTGTGCCTCACAACAGGCCCTAAGGCAAAACAACATACCCAACACACTAGTAATAGGTGACTTCATAGTCAGGCACACAGATGTTCCACTCACTCGGCTGGACAAGGGGAAGGTTACTGTCAGTTGTCTGTCAGGTGCTATGATCCGCCGCATAACACAAGCATTTACATCACTCCAGAACAGGTACATATATGACATGTTCCTTGTACATGTCAGTGTGAATGATCTGAGACATACCTCCCAGGACAACATGACAAGAGATATATATTAGCTCTATGATCATGTAGCCCAGGCTGGTATGACCCTGACCTTGAGTAGCATCTTACCTTCACCTACATGATACTGCAATATAACAGAAAGACAATAAACTTCAACAATTGGCTGAGCTTCTGGTGTCATTCAAAGGGGATCCAGTCTCTGTCTGCCTGTGATGACATGATAGACAAGCCACGCTGCTTCACTACAGATGGTTTCCACCTGTCGCCCCTATGCTTCTGAATACTGGCCAAGGCTCTTGCTGTCCCCATATTACCTTTTTTAGGCAAGGCTCAAAAGTTCATAGGTTCATAGGTTCATAGGTAGGTACTAGGCTATTGGCCCTGGGGCCTATACAAGCCCAGCCAAAAAGGTACCCTGGTTTTTGCCACCCAAGAAATTTATTTTCCTGTGCCACTGTTGAGCAGAGACACAGAAGTGATCCCTGGGGTGATCTTCCTAGTTCCCATCCAATCATCAAGATTTTTCTTGAAACGTGCTAATGAGGAGCTTTGTTTGATATAGATAGGTAGTTTATTCCGGAGAATGGGAAGTCTCTGGGACAGGAATCTATCCCTCTGGCATGTTCTGTTTATTGTGGTGACAAGGTTTACATCCCTAGAGCATGTAGGTTCATAGGTAAGTACTAGGCTGTCTGCCCAAGAGCATTTATAAGCCTAGCCAGAATGTGTTGGCTTTCGCATTCCTTTTAAATTAGTTTTTTGGGCCTCTGTCAAGCAGGGTCACTGAAGTGATCCCAGGGGTAAATTTACAATTTCCCATCCACTTGTCAAGATTCCTCTTGAAGAGAGTCAGCAAGGGGCTCTGCCTAACAAAAACTGGGATTCTATTCCAGAGCGAGGGAAGTCTCTGTGACAGGAATCTATCCCTTCAGCACGTCCTGTTTATTGCTATGCTGAGGTTTAAGTCACTGGAGCATGTGGCTCTAAGAGATTTGGTTTTCTTGAGGTGGAGCATGTCCATTAATTCCGGGTTGGACATGGCCTTATACATCAGGCATAGATCACCTCTGAGCAGGCAGTAAGCAACCGAGTAGAGCTGGAGTTTCTTTAGTCGAGCTGCATAGGGCATCTCCTTGAGGCCCATGATTCTCTTTGTGAGGTACTTCTGTGGTCTTTCCAGCTGTTGCATGTGCCGATTAAGGTACATACCAAATGGGGCATTGTACTCTATTATGGGCCTAATGAGTGATGAGTAGAGGGGCACAATGACCTCTCTTGATCTAGAGGTGAACCCTTTTGTGATTAGTTGGGCTACCTAGAAGGAATTTCTAACCATTTTGGCAATGTGATTATCAAAGGAGAGGTTACTATCTACCTGGGTCCCCTTACATTTTCCATACCTAGTTGATTGCCACCTATGTGGTAATTCGTAGGCACTTTGTTTTTTCCAGAGGAGATGACTATGCATTTTTTGGCATTCAGCTTGAGGCCATGGTTTTGACACCAGGTATCTGTCTCTGTAAGACCCTTCTGGAGGATGTCTGTGTCAGCCGGAGAGTTGATTATGGCCCCCAGTTTGCAATCATCTGCTAACTTAGTCAGCCATAGTCCTTCCATGCTTGCTTGTACCTCAGAGAAGTATATACCGAACAGGAGGGGTCCCAAGACCGAGCCCTGTGGGACGCCACTTGTGACTGGTTTAGAGTCAGACATGACACCCGCAACTCTGACCATGTGCATTCTATCCGTGAGCCAATTGGCCACCCATCTCGTGACATAGGGGTTAATGTTCAAGCTGGTAAGCTTATCTATGATGCCAGAGTGGGGAATGGTGTCAAAGGCCTTAGTGAGGTCCAGGTAGGCTGTGTGGACTACCTTCCCTTCATCTATGGCTTTGGTACTGGTTTCAAAGTAGTCAACTAGGCTTAGGAGGCAGGATCTGCCTTTAACAAAGCCGAATTGGGTAGAGTCCAGGGTCTGAAGGTTCCCAATGTCTCTGTTTATGAGTTCCATGATAATTTGCTCCATAGCTTTGCAGACCAGGCTGGTCAGGCTTATAGGGCGATAGTTCCCAGGTTCTGTTGTGGCACCACGTTTGTGGAGTGGGATGACTGTTGCTGTACGCCATTCTTTGGGTACATAGCCTGTGGTAAGGCTGAGTCTGACAGTGAATTTAGGTGAGGGCTTAGTTCCATTTGGAGCTCGTGTAAGACACAGCCTGGGACACCATCTGGTCCCATTGATGCTGTGTTCTTAGCTTCAGAGAGGGCTGTTTATACCTGCATGTCCGTGATGTCTGGGGCTCTGCATTCTTCTGGGATGGACACGGGCTCTTTTGGGGGTGGGGGGATGAAGTTTGCACTGAACATGTCCACCAGGATGTTGGCAATATCAGTTGGTTCAGTGTATTTTTTGCCATTTTGCAATAGCTCAAAGCATATTTGAAAGTTGCCACCTAAATTTTTGATATAGCTAAAGAAGGCTTTGTGGTTATCTTTAGATTCCTTGGCAATTTTTCTTTAGAAACTGGCCTTGGATGATTTTATGAGTGATCGTAGTTTCTTGCTAATAATGATCAGTGATGCCTTTCCTTTTTGGAATTTTGCTCTGTCATGTAGTAGTTTCCTCCTTCTGTTGTATAGCTTATTTATGGCCAGGGACCACCAGACTGGTTTCCTCTTTTTGGAGGAGTGAGTCTTGGTTTTACTTGGGATGGCTCGATCAATGCATCCCTGTAAATGCTCATAGAATGCACTTGTAAAGGATTCTGTGGATTGGATAGCATTATCCTGTAGCAAGGGGGCTTTGAAACTTTCCACTTTGGTCTTGAGAAGTGTGAAGTTTGCTTTTGAAAAGTTTTTCACAGTGGTTTCCTTGACTGGGGTGGGGTCGGGATGTGGATGTCCAGTGTGATTACTTTATGTTCTGATCTTACCAGCAAGGGGTTTACCTCTGGTGTGCAACAGTGATCCCCCATGTTGTTGATGATGAGGTCCAGTATGTTGTCACCTCTAGTGGGTGTGGTGACCAGCTGTCCCAGGGTATTTGTGTTTATAAACTCTAGGAAGCATTGGGCAAAGGAGTTTGTACTTGAATAATTCTCCCAGTCAATGTTTGGGTAGTTGAAATCTCCTAATATCATGGTGTTTGGTAGGACCTTTATATTTTCCAGTGTCATCAGGAATGCTGAGTGAGGGTCCTGAGACAAGGTAGATGATCTGTAGCAGGCTACAATCTGATAAGCAGCTTTGCCAACTGTTAGTTGCACTTGGATGGTCTCCAAGGCCTTGTGCTGTGCCACTAACCTGGAGGTGTGGGTATCCTTTATGAAAATGGATACACCCCCTCCTTTTGTATTTTGGTCTGGGTTTTGGGGCCAAAGCTCGGAGGGATTGGGATTTCTTTAAGTGGAGAATGTCCAACAGCTCTGTGTTTGACATAGCTTTGTATGTTAAGCAGAGATCACCTCTGAGTAGGCGATATGTGACAGAGTAAAGCTGGAGTGTTTTGAGACAGTCTGTGTAGGACATGTATTTGAGGCCGGTAATCCTCTTTGTGAGGTATTTCTGTGGGCTTTCCAGTTGTTGTAGATGTCTTGGGAGGTACATACCAAAAGGGGCATTGTACTCTATAAAGGATCTAATGAGTGATGAGTAGAATGGAACAATGACCTCTTTTTTTCTGCATGAGAAACCTTTCCTGATGAGGTGTACCATGTAGAAGGATTTCCTGACTAATGTGTCGATGTGATTATCAAAGGAGAGACTACTGTCCACCTGTATCCCAAGGTTTCTTATCACACTTTCAGTGTTAAGTGTACTACTGCCTATGTTGTAGTTCATGGGTACAGAGTTTTTACCAAAGGGGATGACAATGCACTTTCTGGCATTGAGCTTGAGGCCATGGCTTTGACACTAGGCATCTGTCTCAGTGAGGCCCTTTTGTAGGCTGTCCAAATTATTAGTAGTTTTGATTATGGCTCCTAGTTTGCAGTCATCTGGGAACTTCATTAGCCAAAGACCTTCTGTGTTATCCTGTACTTCAGGGAAGTAGATACCAAACAGGACAGGACACAGGATTGAACCCTGTGGTACTCCACTTGTCACTGGTCTGAAGTCGGACTTGGAGTCTGCTACTTTCACAGTGTGGGTTCTGTCAGTGAGCCAGTTGGCAACCCATCTTGTGACATAAGGATTTATACCTAGTTGAGTGAGTTTATCTATAATTCCAGAGTGGGGCATGGTGTCAAAAGCCTTGGCAAGATCTAGATAGGCTGTGTGAACCACCTTACCCTTGTCTTCGGCTTTGGTGACTGCTTCAAAGAAGTCTATCAGGTTTAGGAGACATGATCTGCCTTTTACAAACCTGAAATGGCTGTGGTCCAGAGTTTGGAGATTAGCAATGTCTTTGTTTATAAGTTCCATGATGATATGTTCTATGGCCTTGCAGACCAGGCTCATCAGGCTAATGGTGTGCTAGTTCCCGGGGGTCTGTGCTGGCTCCCCCCTTGTGTAGTGGGATAACCATCGCTGTGTGCCATTCAGCAGGCACAAAGCCTGAGGTGAGGCTATGACCGAACATGGTACTTAGGTGTGGTGCCAGTTCGTTCTGTAGTTCATGTAGAACGCAGCATGGGATGTTGTCTGGTCCCATGGATGCTGTGCTCCTGGCTTTGGAGAGTGGTTTTTACCTGCGCAGCCATGATGACAGCAGCTTTGCATTCTTCCAGTATAGAGATGGGCTCTTTCATGGGTGAGAGAGAGGTAAAGTTAGCACTGATCCTATCTGCCAGGATGTTGGCAATATCAGTTGGGTCTGTATATTTAGTGCCATTGTGCTGTAACTCAGAGCAGATCTGAGTGTTGCCATTGAGATTCTTGACGTAGCTATAGAATGCTTTGTGGTTGTCTTTAGAATCAGTGGCGATTTTGTTTTCATAACTAGCTTTGGAGGATTTTATCAGGGATCACAGCTTCTTACTGAGACTGACCAGGGAGCTCCTCCATTCATGGGATTTTACCCTCTTTTACAACAGTTTCTTCCTTCTGTTGTGCAGTTTGTTTATGGCAGGGGACCACCAGATTGGCTTCCTTTTCTTGGAGGATAGTGTCTTGGTTCTGTTTGGGATAGCACGATCCATGCACTGATGTAAGTGCTTATAAAGTGCAATTGTGTAGGATTCAGTAGTCATAACTGTATTGTCCATCTGCATGGGTGTCCTGAAGTTCACCACTTCTGTCTTAAGAAGCATGACGTTGGCTTTGGAGAAATTTTTTAACATGGTTTCCTTAATAGGGGTGGGGGCATAATGTGGATATGTAGGATAATTAGCTTATGGTCAGATCAGACCAATGAGGCGTTGACTTCAGGTGTGGAACACCGGTCACTCAGGACAAACCAAACCCTATAACCAACACAAATAACCACAAAGTGAGCTAAATGCTACTCATTGCCAGAAGTCTCAGCCTCCAAATCCACACACTTGAGGCACTTCTCAGTATGGAGAATATTGATATCTGTGCAGTAACAGAAACCTAGTTCAAGGCTCCAGAGAGCACACCAGCATTACCAGGATACTACTCATTCCATACCTTCCAGCATCAGAGCCTGGATCATAGCACATAGGGTGGGGAATGTATCCATATTCATCAAGGATACCTACACCTTTCTCTCCATCCTCTCTACAGGATATGTATCCATAGAATGTTGCACAGCAATATTCTTCCCACTCCACAGGGGTGGGGCCACAAAAGACCCTTGGCATTCATGCTCTATGAGCCTGTCGAGTCTGATCTGCAAGGCAATGGAGCCAATCATAATGGAAGTCACCAAAAAAGACATTGGGAACTTTCACACAGATGAGCACACCCAGTTTGGCTTCATCAAATGCAGATCACACCTCCAGAACTGGGTGGATTTCTTTGAGACAGTTACCTAGGCTACAGATGATTGAAATGAGCTGCACACAGCCTACCTATACCTCGCTAAGGCCTTTGACACCATTCCCCAGTCAGGTATCATAGATGAACTCACCAACTTGGGCATGAATCCATACAGACTAGGTATACCAAAGAAACTCCAGTTAAATCCACAATTTATTGATATTTTACTGGATTAGGTTTATTTTATATTAGTCTAAGTAGGATTTTTACATGTCCAGCATTTGAGGATGTTGGTTTTTATTTAGTGGGTAATATTTGATTGATCATGTTTAAAAGTTTTTTATTTTTAACTTGCAGTCTTGTTATTTATGGTATAGTCCCTTTAAATGTTAATTAGTTTTAGCATGTGTTTGTAAAGGGAGATGTATATATGGGTGTGGTGTTGTTTACTCTGTTTGTCTAAAGAAGTTCAGCTATCAATTGCATGAAAAGCTTTGTGGAAATAAATTGTTGCTTAACAAGTATGACTTCAGTTCTGCTCTTGCCTGGAGTTCCTTTGGAGATTTGTTGGTGCGTGTTCCAGTGTGCCTTGTGGATGAATCCATACATCACAAGATGGATTGCAAACTGGCTCACAGATAGATCCCACAAATTAAGAGTTGCTGGCTACATGTCAGACTCTACACCGGTAACAACTGGTGTCCCCCAGGGTTCAGTCCTGGGGTCCCTCCTGTTTCGTATAGACTTCTCAAAAGTGCATGCCAACACAGGAGGGTTGTGGTTGACTAAGTTTGCTGTAACTGTAAAGAGTTTGCCATAATAGATTCCCTGGATGACACAAATATTCTCCAGAAAGGACTCTATGAGACAGATGTGTGGTGTCAGAATCATGGCCTCAAGCTCAATGTGGAAGAATGCATAGTAATCCCCTTTGGTGAAAACAAAGTACCCACAAACTACAACATAGGTGTTACCCCCTAAAAACTGACAAGGTAATAAGGGATCTGGGGACACAAGTAGATAGTCATCTTTCCTTTGACAACCATGTTGCCAAAGTGATTAGGAAATCATATGTGGCCCATCTAATCAACAAAGGGTTTGCATCAGGATCAAAAGAGGTAGCGGTGGCCCTCTATTCTTAAGTCATCAGACCCATCATTGAGTACAATGCATCATTTTGGATGTACTCGACTAAGCATATCCAGCAGCTGTAGAGACCACAGAGGTACCTCACCAAGAGGATTACTGGCCTCAAACAGTTGTGTTATGCAACACAACTGATAAATCTAAATCTGTTCTCCATTGCATACCGTCTACTCAGAGGCACACTCTGCCTAACATACAGAGCCATGTCCAACACATAACTGTTGCACATGCTCCATCTACGGATAACAAAATTGAGTCACACTACACACTCCAGGGATAAGAACCTCATCACAACAATGAATACAACATGCTGGTAGGATAGTGTACCATCGCAGACACTTGCCTTACTATGGAACAGAGTCCCAATGTACATCAGACAGAGCCCCTCGCTGACACTCTTCAATTGGAACCTTGATGAGTGAATGGGAAACAGACAATTCATGCCAGGCATCACATCAGCAGTCCCACTAGAAAGGAGCTTAGGGTACTAACTATTAGAACTAGGGCTTAGGAGACTACCCAATGGGGTGGTGAAAGCTGCACAACTTGCCTAGGCTAATGTATGCCTTCATGAAGATAGTCTACTACATACCTATGAACCTATATGACAGGTACATGTCTACAGATAGTAGATGTGTACTTCATTGTACAGTCATGTTGTACAGCAGGCACATGGACCACATACACTGTAATGCTTACAGATACTGGTGGCTGTTATGTACAGTGGGTGAGATGTGCACCTCATGTCTTTTGTGCCATTGGGATGTGTGCTGGGTGGGACAGTCCTGGATGGCTCCCTGTCATGGTCACCCTCTTTCACACATCTTTGGCTTATTATAGTGTGTTCCACCTATATATATATATAGGTACATAGGTAGGTAATAGGCTATCTGCCTGAAGGCATATATTAGTATGGCCAGAGTGTGCAGCTATCACCACACATGGGGTTAGTTACCCAGGTCTCTGTGTAGTAGAGCTGATGAAGTGATCCATGGTGTGACAGTTCAGTTTCACATACACTCATCAAGGCTCCTCTGGAAGAGTGTCAGTGAGGGACTCAGCTTAATGTAGGTTGAGAGCCTGTTCCAAAGCAAGAGAAGTCTGTGAGTTAGTAATGTATCCCTCCAACATGTTCTGTTGTTGTGATGATGATATCCCTAGAGCATGTGGCACAGTGACCTTGGGTTTACTTCAGATAGCATATGTACATCTGTTCTGTGTTGGACATGGACCTGTCTGTTGGGCAGAGATCACCTGAGTAGACAGTATGCAACAGAGTACAGAGTTAAATTCAGTCTTGTTGCATGGGGCAACTGTTTGAGGCCAGTAATCCTCTTGTTGAGGTACTTCAGTGGTCTTTCCAGCTGCTGGAGGTGCCTAGTCAAATTCATCGCAAGTGTGTCATGGTACTCTCTGATGGGTCTGATGACTGATGAGTAGAGGGAACCTCCTTTGACCTACATTCAAAGATTTTGGCAATTTGTGGGAACACATAGCATGATTTTCTAACCACTTTGTGAATGTGTTTCTGAAAGTAGAGATGACTATCCACATGTATCCATAGATCCCTTATTATTACCTACATATTTAGGGTGTTGGCACCTATGTGGTATTTGTATGACTGTAGCTCGAGGCCATAATTTTGACACCACATCTGTCTGACTGAGACCCTTTTTAGGGATGTCTCTGTTGTCCCAAACATTGATGATGGCAACCTTTTTGTAGTCATCCACAATCTTTGCTAACCATAGCCCTCGTGTTGTATTTCTGAAAAGTATACACCAGACAGAAGTGGTCCCAGGACTGAGCCATAGGGGACAGCAGTTGTTCCCAGCTTACAGTCCAACAGGGAGACCACAATTCTTACCTTGTGGGATCCATCTGTGCCCCAGTTGCAATCCATCAAATGACATACGTGTTTATGCACAGGTTGTTGATTTTGTGGATATGACATGTGTGTGGGATGTTGGAAAAGGGCTTATCAAGGTCTATGTAGGCCATTTATAGCTCATTTCATTTATGTATGTCCTGGGTAACTGCCTTGAAAACTGTCTAGCAGGTTTAGGAACCATGATCTGCCCCTGCCAAACCAAAATGGGTAGGGTTGGGTTTTTGTAGGCTCCCAATAACTCTGTTTATGAGTTCCATAATGATGGACTCCATGGCCTTGCAGACCAGGCTTATTAGGCTTATAAGACAATAGTTCCAATGGTCTGTTGTGCACCAACACTTGTGTAGTGTGCCAAACGTTGCTGTAACCCATTCAACAGTTTCATATCCTGTACAGAGGGTGAGTCTCAACAGACTGTTCAGGTGTAGGGTCTGTTTGTTTTGGAGTTCACATATGACACAGCCAGAGAAACCATGTCATCCCATAGATGCCATGTTTTTAGGTTTGTATAGAGCTGTTTAACCATTGTATATGTGATTTCTGGGTTTTTACAATCTCCAGGTATGGTAATGGGCCCTTTTGTCAGTGAGAGGGGGGTAAATATGTATGAACCTGTCTGACAAGATGTTGGCAATGTCAATCATGTACATGTATTCATTTACACTTTGCAGTGACTCAGGACATATATGAGTTTACATTGATAATTATGACATAGCGAAAGAAAGTTTCATGGCTCTCTATGGACTCTTTGGAAAAAAATTTGCCAGAACATGGCTTGGATGATGTTAGGAGTGCTCATTG
Source organism: Protopterus annectens (assembly GCF_019279795.1). Classification (NCBI taxonomy): domain Eukaryota; kingdom Metazoa; phylum Chordata; order Ceratodontiformes; family Protopteridae; genus Protopterus; species Protopterus annectens. The sequence continues at coordinate 1,961,262,519 of NC_056735.1, forward strand.
TTTCTTGATGATATTGATCGGAGATTTATTGATCTTTTTTGGATTTTCACTTTCTTTGAACAACTTAAGTACTTGTAGTACATAGTTTGATTATGACAGGAGTCCAATATATTATATGGGTCAGTTTTCATATCATTGAGTGCGCAAAGCAGGATTGTTGAATAAGTGTCTGGAGTAAGAACTGCAACTGCCAGATATGTGTGTGGCCCACTGCTGTACTCAGACATGGCCTAAGTGTGTGAGCATGCCCAGTATGACCTTTCAGTATGTTGTTGACTGACATTTGCTTTGTTTGTTTAAGTGTGTGAGCATGCCCAATATGACCTTTCAGTATGTTGCTGATTGAAATTTGGTAAATTTGTTTAAGTGAGTGAGCATGCCCATTATGGGCATATATACTATATGTGTGTGAAAAATCAAGTTGTTTTTTACTTCAGGGCTCACCTTTGTGTTGTACATCGACAGGAAGCACGCTGTGCCTGCAGGGCTTCCAAGAGTCAATTTGCATAGACTTATCAACATTTCTACATACAGGGGGGCAGCTATTATTTGTACATTTCTATCCTGGGAGGGGCACACCTGATTGTTACTGTGGGTGTACATAGGATGAGGGGTACACCTGACACTTATACACATTTGCTAGGCCTGCACTGCTATGTCAGGTACTCCATTTCAATCTGTACTGTTGCCTGTCGTACTGGCTTGAGGCATACCACCGTACTACAGACCTTAGCTTCCAATTACATGCATATTAGTTTGTGACTTCATAGCCTACCCAACCCACATCACACTGCCTGGCTTGCTGTTATCTGTCTGCATAGGCCTGGGGGGAGGTTACTCATATGCCTCTTCAGAAGGAATGATACAGCATTTGTTTGTGTTTGCGTTTGTCTACAATTTTCCTGCTGGCTGTGACTATTAGGTATGTGACCCCCGTTGTGTCTGTGCCAGTGAAATGCTGTCATGGCTTAGTGGTTCAGTACTGTGACTATAGTGCACAGTATCCTGAGTTCGAGCCCTGTCACTGCTTTTTATTTTCCTGCTGGGCAGCCCTGAATGGTTAAGGAACAGTAAAGCAGGTATGAGCATGTTTACCCAACTTTCCTCGACATTGCCCAACTTTGCCCAACTTTGCCCGACTTTGCACTGGTTAGCGGGGTACGCAGCTACGCGCAATTGTATTGAAACATGCTCAATACTGGCAAAATGTGCTTAGCAGTGCTTTATATTGCTTAAAATAGGGCACTCATGCCTCAGGTGGTGCTGCAGGGCTGCCTATATCGGATGCACATAGTACACTCCCTATACATGTTTGAAAACAGGTAGTGTCAAGTTAGGCATCCCTTTTACTGTATGTGCGAGTCAGAGAGAGGTGTCATTTCCAGGGTTCCTACTGAGTCAGTGCATGTGCTATATGTTGGCTCTTTGCCAAAGCCAGGGCATACTGGGCATGCCTCCTTCTGCCTACTGGGGCAGGCTCAGGTTGTTCCACCTCCAAGTCGGTGCAGGCCTTGCCAATGGTGGGGGGCTGTTTGGCCCTGCCCCATGCTTTTCCTGCTGCAGCTATTTCCGCAGGATCATATTGTGTAGCATGGCACATACCATAACAATTTGGGTACATGTAGTTGGTGAGTACTGTAAGGCTCCACCAGATGCTCAATTATGTTTCTTGTTTGTGCTTGTGCCTCATTATGGGGTCCTTGTTCAGGTGTGTGTACATTTCTGATGGGTGTCATCAGCCACGGCTCCAGTGCGTATCCAGCATCCCCCACTAGGTGACCATCAGGGATGTCCCCATTGGCAAATCTGTGGTACAGCTGCGTCAGATGCCAGATGTGGGAATCGTGATAACTTCCAAGGCAGCCAGCACGCACATTCATCATTATGTCCTGGGCATCGCACATGACCTGGCAGTTGATGGAGAGGAAGCCCTTGTGGTTGATGTAGACCCTACCCTGCTCACCGGGTGGTGCTTTGATGCATATGTGCATGCAGTCTATTGCACCCACTACCTCAGGATATTCTGCTATTTGGTGGAAAAGATGCGTATTGCTGGCCAATGCCTCATGGCAATTGGGGAAATGTACGTGGTCACCGACATGTGCTGACATGGCATCCAGGAACTGGTGGAGTACCCTGGATGCTGATGCCTGTGAAATCCCCATCATATCACCAGTTGGTCTCTGGAAGGTACCTGTAGCTAGTATTCTTATGCCAACACATACCTTGGTATCCACTGGGATGGGTTCCCCTCTGTTGGTTCTGTGTGTGAGGCATGGCCTGCACAGCTCAACAATTTGCTGCAGGAGGTCTCTGTCTGCACTATAGTGCTTCACTATCTCCAGCTCATGTAGCCCCTTCTAGGCTACCCTGGGTCTGTACACTCTTCTCTGTCTCCTCACTGTGGGTTGCTCAGCAGCATTCACAACATCGCCACCCTCAGCACCTTGCACATGTTGGTTTATGATAGGAAGAGCATCCCCTAACATTTTGTCTGACTTTAGCTTTTTAAGCTTTCCCACTTTGTATACTGCAGTGTTGCAGAGTTCTTGGGAAAAAACAGGAGGGGGATGCTGTTTGCAGAGCTTAAATTGCTGGGCTGGCCTGGGATAGCCTGCTGCCTGTGTAATTGGCGGATTCTGATATATTTCACCTGGCAGCTCTGCTAGTTCTCCTTGGTTAACTTCCTGCAACTTCTTTTCCTTCCTTTTCCCTTTCTGTTTCCGCCCAGGGCAGTGCCACACAAACATGTGCACACATGTGCACACACACGCACACAAGCGCACATGCTGTGTGCATGTTTGCAAGAAATTTCCGATCTTTTAACAGTGTGCACCTTTGGTTTCAGGTTTTCAAATAGGACAACTGTAGGCACGCCTCTTGCAATCCTGAGCAACTCAGGGCAAACACAAGTCACTGTGCTCCAATTAGCTTACAGCCTTTCTGACATACCCCCTCATGATGTCACCTATATTCTACTCTACTACTCACCTACTTTTACACTTACACTCTTGGGACATGGCTCACATGCTGGGGTAAATTGGGATTCACTATCCTTATCCTCATTTGCATAGGATTGCCTACTAATGCATGGTTACATCTCTCACACTGAGCTTCCCCCCTTAGCAACCACTACTCAGTGGCCCTGTTGTCTTCAGCCTGCCATTCACCTGCATGACAGGATAAGCTTTTCAGTGAAAATGCCTATTTTTGGCCATTGGTAAATTATTTTCTTGTTTTTTTAAAGTTTCTTGTTTTTTAAAGTGCTGCACGTTTGCGCGGTGGAGTGCTATGCTTAAACATCGGAGATTGGGGGGAGAAAAGTTAGATTTTAATCATTTAAACATTTATAAATGCCAATGCCCTTATATTTGGCCATTGGCATGCTTCCTCAACTGTATGCATCCTTTATTTGGAGCTGTCATAGCTCCATTTAGCTATTTGCAGAACGGTACTCCGTTACCAACGGAGTAAATTTCTGCAGATAACACTAATCTTCCATGGACAGGTTAGTCTTTCCTGGACTGCAAATTTACCTCATTTGCATAGCTTTCAGCAGCAAATGAGGTAATTTGCATACCATGACACTGTCCATGAAAGAGTATCTTTAGCAGCTCTCATGCACGCCCCTGCTGGCTGTTCCTGGATCGCACGGCAGACATATTGGCTGTTTGACATCTTACACTACTCTACAACTCCGTGCAAGCTTTTGTAAATCTGGCCCACAGAGAAAAGACTTTCAACAATTTATAGAATCAAGCAAGAATGACTATTCTCCCTGAGGCAATGAGGGAGTATGTTCCACAACTGAGATACCCAATAAGTAAAAGCACAGTTACCAGACATTTAAATTTCTACCCATGAGAATACCAGTGGTTTAATAAAGAAAACAAGCAAAGCAAAATTAAAATTAAGGGAGAAATATGCCGATAAATATGTTGAAAAGATACTAGAAGACATAGCAGAAATGATAAAAAGTGCACAGCACTTCAATCAGTCATTGCCTGAGGTGTATTTTCTGTGTTGCACTTCCAGTACAGACTGCAGCTATGCAGCCAAGTGCTCCAGATTGTGCGGAATGCTCTGCATTTGGGATCGATTCAACCCACTGTTCTGCAGTTCCGCATTGAACAGTGGTGACTTCGGTTTGCAATTTTTGACTGGCTTGTATACCGCAATTAAAGCCAATTGGCATTGCAGTATACAAGCCAATCAAACATCTGTTCCTAATGCAAAGGGAGAAAATTGGAAGGCACAAAATGTGGTCAATCGCATGCCACTACTATTTTTTGGGCTACTACAGTATCTGTAAGATGAGTGTGCTGCTAATGTTTTTGTATTGTTTCATCAATTGTGATGGATGTTTCCATAAGAATTCTGTGACTCACACTGGCTCTGACTTGAAAAAGGACTTCCTGGTGCACAGCTTCAAAATTCTCCTTGCTGACCTGAAGTGTACGGGTCTCTAATAATCATTCTAAAGTGAATATAAATTACAAGAAGCCACAGATCAGTATTCACTCCAATGAACAGATAGCCGAGATCAAGCCTAACAGACATGCAACATTAAATGCAAAACCGCAACCAATGTGTTATGCCGTATTTTCAACACTCCTTAAAGCACAGTTACCCCCATAACCTACTACATAACATTCAGTTCTACAGCCCAGAGCACAGACAGCCTTTTTCTTAGATAATTGATCCCGCCCCTCTGCTCTGCTGAAGAATGTACAACCCATGGCTCATGCTGCATGACTTTACCAATGATTGGGCTTCCTTAGGAGACTCAGATTCCTGTTGGTAGAGATGCTGATATAAATAATGAAAGCCGCATTGTTGGGTTTTCTCTGGTTTGGGTTCTAGTGATTGCTCCCCCTTCCTCTGTATGTTGGTATGGAGTTTTTGTGTTGTATAATTGTAGTAGGCGCATTTTTCTATAGTAGCTTGATTTGGTTTATATCTGTGCTATTGGGACAAGAATGCAGTGCTTGTACTTTGGGGCTGTCAAACTTTTCTTCCAGAAGTTGCACCTGTACCTTCCAGCCTGTGCTCAAGAGCACCTATCACAGCTTTCACCCAATCAGGGACAGTCACGGTCATTTTTAATTAGTAATACTATTAACTTCAAACACTGGCAGAATATGAGAATGCCAAATAATGTACATTTTCATCAGTAAATAAAAACTTTCACTCTTATTGAGTAAAATTTGCCACCTTTCCTCTAGAGCCAAAACTGAATCAAATTCAAGGAGATTGAGGGGTATGATTGTTACCACCTGGCTCTCCAGAGCAGGACAGTCCCTATTTGGGCAACTGTGTCCTGAGAAGAAATGGCTAAATGGCAGATGTTTTTGGAATTTAAGATGAAACATTTCCTAAATGTCCACTAATAGTTAATAGTTGCATGAAGTACTCATTTTGTATTCAAATTATATTATTATTATATAAAACTATATAACTCCAGTTCTACAACACTTAGCAATTGTTTTAGTATAAAAACAAGTGAAGTTCAGTCTTTTGCCTTGGTTGTGTGTATGGCCAGTCTTGCAAAACCCTACATTTCCAATAAAAAATGTCTCATTTTGTGCATCTGAAAAGACAACTCTACTTCCAGCATCTGGTGGACATGACCAGCTAGTTCCTATTGGTTCCTGACAAGTGTCTTGAAATAAACAAAATTTTGATTTAAAAAGTTCCACCCTTCACTATTGTATTAAAGTACTACCTGCCTCCTTGAAATTGGAGCACTTGCATTCTTGAAACTGAGGCACTATGTTGCACATTTACAGAGCTCATCATCATCAACCCTCTTCTTCCCATTATCTACATGGGGTCAGCTGTTATGTTAACTGTCGCCATCTCTCTCAATTCTATGTCACACTCCTGCCTTCTTTAACACTCCTGCCTTTAACACTCATATCTGATTGTTGCAGATCTTCCCTCACACAATGCATTCACCTGTTTGTTGGATGCCCTTGTTTCATCTTACCTTCTTCCTGTCTGTCCCAAATCTTTTTCACCAGATTGTCTTCTGCTTTTCTGCACATGTGCCTGAACACCGTAATCTGCAATTGGAGATACTTTGGATTTTGCTCTTGTGTCCTCATTCCTTCATCTGTCCCACAGTGTACATCCTACCATCCTTCTCAACCACTTCATTTACAAACAATGTGTCTTGCTAAAAAAAATAGAGACATTAGACTTTGAGATATGCAGATGCTTTTTTTTTTACTCTGGTGGACTTCATCCTACAAAACAAGACTTGATAGACTTGTATTGACTTCTTTTTTCCTTCACAGTGTTAACAGAAATGCTCATTCCAGGAGCAGTAATACACCACCAAAATCATCTTTTGGCTCTGGGGTATGTCTAGTGCCTCAAGTTCAGAGGTATATACTAGGCTAATGATCTCTAGGGCCTTTATAAGCCTAGCTAAAATTGTCTGCCTACATATCATGGGCATTTATAAACAGGTGATATGTTAGGAAGTGTCTAGATGTTATGGGGGGGGTGTTGTTTTGGGCATTACTGTTTGCCTCTGTCTATCAAGGCCAATTACAAGGCCTTGTTAGTCTTGTGAATGGAAATACTTCTCTAGCGTCAGCATAATTTAATACCATTTATCTCTGGAATTTTCAAATTGTAGCATAATTCAACGTGTCTCTTCATACTACTCCAGTTTTAGAGTTTAGCAGTATAAAGTACTAAAATATGCTATTTTGTTTGTTATCTAGGTACTATAATTAAATCAAACAGAAATGCAGCAGTATCCAGAATAAAATAAAATTGTAATAGAAGAAATGCAGAAATGTTTTAGGCAGTTCTTGCCCTCCCTTAGGTTACATTTTGGTTTGAAGTCATTAAAAGATGACACATATTTCAGTTTCAGACTTTACATCCTTCAACAAATGCATGCTAACATAAAATCTCTTACTCTAGCAACTTTCTAAGACTATAAGAGTCGTAGTTAAAATATGTCCCTATTTTGGGGCGTTTGTACCCCAATTATTTTAGGTTTTGCCCAGATTTCTTGTGTTGGAGAGGTATGAATGGATACACAGAATTTTCACAGAAAATTACAATGAAGCTAATGTCACACCTGCATGGTATCTGATCGAGTAGCCATATACTCAAAAATTTGACAAAAAAGCAGTAGTGTTGTAATACACTTACTGTTGCCATGTGAAGAGAGCAATCACCAAAGACGAGAAGTGGAAAGCTGTTAAACACTCCATTCAGACTGTTAAATAAGCACTTCAGTCGGACTTTTAAAAAAGTCCAACTGAAGTGTTTAACATCTTCCCACTGCTCCTTTGTGGTGTCGGCAACCCTGTTGGAATCCACTCAGCTTTATACCATGGGCTGCCCTAAGCATGCCAGAGGAAGGATCCTGTCTGAAGGGTCTTATGAGCCTTCCCTTAGTCAACCATATCCTGTGGGAAGGCTGGCCAATTTGTCCTGTGACCTGCCAATCTCTTTTTACTTTGTCCTCCTCCCTTACTATTCCTGTCTTCTAAGACACTGTGTGTGTGTGTGTGTGTGTGTGTGTGTGTGTGTGTGTGTGTGTGTGTGTGTGTGTGTGTGTGTGTGCGTGTGCGTGTGTGTGTGTTGGGTTTTCTGAGTGCAGGAAGGGATATTATTCAACAGCTTGAGTGAATAAGCCAAAAGCTGATGAGGATGTATGACAAGGTGAATGTGTGTGTGTATACATGTGCGTGTGTGTTTGCACGTGTATTTTGGTTGAGAGACCATGGCCATGTCCAAGGTACACTTTTCATGCAGTGCAAAAATAGGGTGTTCCACATTTTGACTGTTTGTCACACATTGCTATGGTCTGTGTTCCACATTGACCTCTTAGCAGGTTGAGACATATGGACTGCAGTTCTGTGAATTTGTGCAGAGCTGATAGCTCTAAGTTCTCCTGGCTGTGAGCAGAGTTGGAATCTATCCCCATCTGATATTCCAAACTGATTAGTAGACTTTTTGTAACTCAATTTGCACTGTGCTGTATTTATATATTTGCTGTATTGTTTCTGCCCTTTGTTGTTGTCTGCACTGTGTTTGTTTCTCAGGGTAGCTCAGAAGCTAGTTTCAGGTGGGAGATTGTTGAGCCAGTCCATTTTAGCTGTTAGTCATTGTCTGAGGTGCATTTTCCACGTTGCACTTCCAGTACAGACTGCATTTCTGAATTTGTGCAGAGCTGATAGATCTAAATTCTCTTGGCTGTGAGCAGAGTTGGAATCTATTCCCGTCTGATATTCCAAACTGATTAGTAGCTTTTTTGTAACTCAATTTGCACTGTGCTGTAGTTATATATTTGCTTTATTATTTATATATATTTGCTGTATTGTTTCTGTCCTTTGTTGTTGTCTGCACTGTTTGTTTTTCCCGCCCACCCCATTGTTGTAGCAGTGTCAAACTTGGTGGCTTTGGATATGCCCGCCTCTGCTGTATTTATGATTTTGGTCACTGTTGCCAGTTCAATTTCATTTGATCACTCAACATAGTGCAGTGAGATTATTTGGGAAGGACTACTCCCTTGCTTCTTTGACTTTGGAGACTCCTCCCTGTCCTATCTCATCAGCTCAGTGTACTAAGCAGAGACAGAGCATTTGGGCAAGCCTACCCCCTTAGTTCCCTAATCATGAACAATCTTCTGTTCCCCCCACTCTCCACTTAAAAAAATGTACACTTTATTCAGCTGCTTTTACTGTAATTGTGTTCTTCATACTTTATTACCTTATTTTTGCTCTGTGCTCTTAAGTGTTCAAGTGCGTTTATTCTGCTGCATTTATTACTACTGGTTAGTAGCCTAATTAAAATTACTTTTTATACTAAGCATTTTACGCTTTAGCCTTAGCACTTGTGCTTCAGGCCAGTTACTTTACATTTAAGAAGGTTCTTGTGGTCTACACTCTTGTGGACAAATCCTTAACAAAACCCTCTTTCCATAAGTCTGTCCAAGTATTCGGAACACTGTGTCCAGACAATTCCCATCACTTTCTCCTGCCAGCCTGGTCGACATGGGCATAATGAGACAGTGTAGCAACTGCCTCATGTTTACTGACAACCCTCTTCTCCTAGCACATAATCCTTCCACCTGTAACAAATGCATGTACATCAGTAACCTGGAGTACAAGCTCTCTCGGTCCACGGTCAGTAATCCTGACAAAGAAGAGATTGCCAGCACAAACACCACGCCGCTCACATCACATAGCCAAACACAACACACAGAGACCTATGCAAAGGTCCTCAATAAAACTTACCTAAACAGCAGAGACCTCCAAAATACACTCACAAACATTCCACACACAACACCAAACAAATCACACACAGCAGACAAGCCACTAATGTCTCACAAACACAGGCCATAAGGCAAAACAGTAAACCACCACAGTCCACAAGACATAATAAACGAAGCACACTAGTCATTGGTGAATGAGTTGTGAGACACACCGAAGAGCACCCCACCAGGCTCAACAAGGAGAAGGCCACTGTCAGTTGTCTGTCTGGTGCCAGAATCCACCTCATCATGCACGCACTTAAGTCTCTGCACAACAAGTACAAGTACAACTCTGTCATTGTACATGTTGGTGTGAATGACTTAAGACATACCTCCCTGGACTATATGAAGAGAGACATGATTGAACTCTCAGAGTATGTGTTCTAGGCAGGTATGACCCTAGCCCTAAGCAGCAACCTACCTTCATCAAGAATGATACCACAATACCAACAAAAAATAATTGACTTCAACAATTGGCTTAGTTTCTGCTGTCATTCCAAGGGGATGCAGTATCTGTCTGCCTGGAATGACATGGTCAACAGGCCTCTATTCTTTGCCAGAGATGGTCTTCACCTGTCACAAGTGGGTTTCTGGATCCTGGCAAAGGCTCTTTCCTCCCCCATTGTGCCTTTTTTTAGGCAACGTCCCAAAGGCAAACCTTCCAACATAAAAGATCTGCCAAAAAGCAAACTGAAGGTCATGCTGCTTAACGCTAGGAGCCTAAACCTGAAAATGGATGCACTGGAAGCCCTCATTGCAATGGAAGATGCTGATGTCTGTGCTGTCACGGAAACTTGGTTCAGGGCTGTGGAGAGCACCCCTGTCTTACCTGGCTATACCTCATTCCACACATTCTAACCCCAAAATGAGGTCTGGAAGATGAAGGGTGGTGGAGTCTCTATCTTCATCAAGGCTAGGCACACGTCCAGGCTGGTTTGCCAGCATGATGCACTGGAGGTTCAACTGACAATTGGCAAGACACCCATCCAAGTTATAGCTAGCTATAGACCCCCCTCCATGACTCAGGACACTCACTCCTCTTACCTGAATATCCTAGACTCCATCAAGGTACCCCCTAACACCCTTATCCTTGGTGACTTCAACTATCCCACCATAGACTGGGTGAACTATTCTTGCACTAATGCACTGTCTCAATGATTCCTTGACTTCATCAGTTCTAATGCACTAGACCAACTCATCTCATCCCCCACAAGGGGAAATAACATTCTGAACTTGGTTCTCACCAACACGGCTGGCCTCTGTACCACTCCCGTAGTATGTCCTTCCCTGGTTAGATCAGATCATCAGACTGTCTCATTTGAAGTTTCTATCCCAACCAACCCCCCCCCCCAGCGAAAATCAAGCAAAAAACTTCTCAAAAGCTGACTACAACCTCCTAAGAGAGGGTATCTATAGCTTCACACCATCACCCCCTCCAGAGGATGCAGAAAACTATGCCAAACAGTACAATAATGCAGTTTACAATCACCTGTACAACTGCATGGACTCATCCATACCCAATAGATCTAAAACCTGCTCCTCAAGGAAACACAAACCTGTTTGGTGGACATCATCTATCAACAGGCTTTACAACAAAAGGAAGAAACTGTTGTCCAAGGGTAAAAGGGAACAAATTATAAATTGGAAAAACTCCCTCCTTAGCCTCAACAAGCAAGTTAGATCACTAGTGAAAAGCTCCAAAGTAAATTATGAATAAAAACTAGCCTCCTTAACAAAGGGAGACCATAAAATCTTCTTCAGTTACGTCAGGAACCTCCATGGCAAAGCCCAGGTTTGTTCCGAATTAGTAATTAACAGTATCACTTACACTGAACCTGTTGACTTAGCCAACCTGCTAGCAGATAGGTTCAGTGTAAATTTCACCCCGCTGTCTCCCGCCAAAAGCCCTTTCGACATCCCAGATACTTGTCCTGCACCTCCCATCTCTGTAGATCAAGTGTTACAGGCCCTATCCAAGGCAAAATACACAGCTTCCATGGGACCTGATAGTATCCAAGAATGTATTCTGCACCATCTCCAGCAAAAATTAGCTTCACCATTAAGCACCCTTTTTAACCACAGCCTAAGTAGTAGCTTCATTACAGCAGAGTGGAGAACCACCATTATCATCCCCTTGTCAAAGTTGGCGCCACTACTGACCCTGGCTTGACAAGTCTGATTTGTAAAGCCATAGAGCGTATTATTATGAATCTCATAAACAAGGACATAGGCAATCTCCAAGCACATGACTCCACCCATTTCAGATTCATCAAGGGCAGATCTTGCCTGTTGAACCTGGTTGACTTCTTTGAGACTGTCACCAAGGCCCTGGATGAGAGAAAATCAATACATACAGCTTACCTTGACTTGGCCAAGGCTTTTGACACAATCCCCGACTCGGGCATCATCGAAACGTTAATATAACTTGGTGTAAATCCCTACCTCATCAGGTGGGTGGCCAACTGGCTCACACACAGGACCCTCAAAGTCAAAATAGGCACCTCCACCTCTGATAGCAGACCTGTCACTAGTGGAGTTCACCAGGGATCTGTCCTGGGACCCCTACTGTTTGGCATCTATTTCTCTGTGGTACTGGCAAAGAGAAAAGGCCTGTGGCTGACCAAGTTTACCGATGACTATAAGTTGGGTACTGTCATTGACACCCCAAATGATGTTAACATACTGCAAGAGGGTCTCACAGCAGCTAATGACTAGTGTCAAAGTCATGGCATCAAGCTAAATGCAAAAAAATGTATCATCATACCATTCGGCAAAAACACGACCCCTACTGATTACCACATCAACGGCAGCCCTGTAAGCACACAACATGTGCTGAAAGACCTGCATACTTGGGTTGATAACACCGTCACATTTGACAATCATGTAGCAGCAGTGGTCAGAAAAGCCTTTTACTTGGATCATCTCATAAGTAAAGGGATTGCATCTAGAAAAAAGGAGGTTATTAGCTCTCTATAGTCCTCCCTCATTAGACCAATAATTGAGTATAATTCCCCGTGTGGGGTGTACCTCTCCAAACATTTGTACCAACTGGAAAGGCCACTGAAATACCCCACAAAGAGAATCCATGGCTTCTGACACCTGTCCTATGCAGATAGGCTCAAATCACTATCACTCTACTCGGTATTATACAGATTGCTCAAGGGTGATCTGTGTCTCACCTACAGTGCAATCTCGGACCCTGCCCTGCTAGAGATGCTCCAAATCCATAAGTCTAACTCCTGACACACTACCCACTCAAAAGGCCTGAACCTAATATGTGACATTAACAAAACCTGCTGGAGAGACAGGTTTGTTTTCCAGAGGCTGCCCAGTCTTTGGAATACACTTCCCATACACGTCAAACAGAGCACCTCACTGACCCTCTTCAAGCGCAACCTTGAAGAGTTCATAGGTTCATAGGTTCATAGGTATATACTAGGCTAATGGCCCTGGAGCCTTTACAAGCTTAGCCCATAGAAGTGACCTGACAGCCTGCCACTCGATGTTAGTTCCCAGTGCCTCTATCAAATAGAGCCACTGCAGTGATTCCTGGGGTGAACTTTCTACTTCACATCCACTCATCAAGATTTCTCTTGAAGAGGGCCAGTAATGTGCACTGCTTGACATCTATGGGAAGTATATTCCAGAGCATGGGCAGTCTCTGGGTTCATACCTGTCCCTCCAGCATGCTCTGTTGCTTGTGGTAATGAGGTCGAGGTCTCTGGAACATGTGGTGCAGAGGGATTTGGATTTCTTTAGATGAAGCATTTCTAACAGAGCTGGGTCAGACATGGCTTTGTAAGTCAATCAGAGATCGTCTCTTAGTAGACGATATGAGACATAGAATAGCTGGAGTTTGAGTCTGTCCATGTAGAACATGTGTTTAAGGCCTAGGATCCTCTTTGTGAGGTACTTTTGTGGCCTTTCCAGCTGTTGCATGTGTCTAGTGAGGTACATGCCAAATGAGGTATTATACTCTATGATTGGCCTAATGAGGGAAGAGTAGAGAGATATGATGAACTTTTTCTTCCTGGATGCAAAACCCTTGGTAATGAGATGTGCCACATCGAAGGGATTTCTGACCACAGTGGCAATGTGGTGGTCGAAGGAGAGGTTGCTGTCAACCTGTGTCCCCAGATCTCTTATAATGCCTTCAGTGTTCAGTGGGCTCCCATTGATGTGGTAATTAGTGTGAACTGAGTTTTTCCCAAAGGGGATGACAACGCATATTTTGGCATTAAGCTTAAGGGCATGGTTTTGACACCAGTCATTGGACTCCGTGAGGCCTTTCTGTTGGATGTCTACATCACTTGGGTAGTTAATAATGGCTCCCAGCTTGCGGTTATCTGTGAACTTGTTTAGCCAGAGTCACTCCGTCTTAGCCTGGACTTCTGAGAAGTAGAAGGCAAACAGGAGAGGACACAGAACTGATCTTTGTGAGACCCCACTCGTGACTGGTCTTCAGTCTGACTTGGAGTCCACTACTTTTACACTGTGGGTTCTACCTGTGAGCCAATTTGCAACCCACCTAGTGATATAGGGGTTGATGCCTAGTTTGGCGATTTTATCAATACTTCCTGAGTGGGGAATGGTGTCAAAGGCCTTGGCAGATCAAGGTAGGCTGTATGAACTGCCTTGCCCTCATCCACAGCTCTGGTAACTGACTCAAATAAGTCAACCAGGTTGAGCAGGCATGATCTACCTTTCACAAAACCAAGTTGCATGGGATCTAGAGTTTGGAGATTCCCTATATCCTTGTTAATTAGGTCCATGATGATGCGCTCCATAGCCTTACATATCAGACTTGTCAGGCTAATGCGGCAATAATTCCCACCTTCTGTAGTCACTCCCCTTTTATGGAGAGGGATGACTGTAGCAGTGCACCATTCAGTAGGGACAAAGCCTGAGGTGAGGTTGGGATTGAAGAGGGCACAAATATGTAGTGCAAGTTCACGTTGAAGTTCATGTAGAACAAATCCAGGGAAATTATCAGGTCCCATGGAAGCTGTATTCTTGGCCTTGGACAATACAGCTTTAACCTGTGCTGCAGTAATGCTGGGTGCCTGGAATTCTTACAGTATTGTGATTGGTCCTTTAGGGGGGAGAGAGGGATAAAGCTGGCACTGAATCTGTCAGCCAGTATGCTGGCAATATCTGTTGGGTCAGTATAGGAGGTACCATTGTGCAGTAACTCAGAGCAAACCTGTGTATTGCTGTGGAGATTCTTGATATAACTATAGAAGGCTTTGTGGTTGTTTTTAGTGTCTGCAACAATTCTGTTTTCATAGCTGGCTTTAGAGATTTTGATGAGGGATCTCAACTTTTTGTTGAGGCTAATAAGGGAGGTTTTCCAGTCTTGGGACTTTTTTCTGCAACAGTTTCTTCCTTCTGTTGTAGAGTTTATTAATGGCATTGGACCACCAGATTGGCTTCCTTTTTTTGGAGGAGAGCTTCTTAGTTATGTTGGGTATGGCTAGTTCCATGCATTTATGCATGTGTTTGTACAGTGCATTGGTGTATGATTTGGCAGTCATGCATCTATTTTCCATTGACATGGGTGCCGTGAAGTTAGCCACCTCCGTTTTTAGGAGCCCAGACTCAGCTTTGGAGAAGTGTTTGATGGTGGTTACCTTTGTGCAGGGTGTGGGTGAGATATGGATTTCCATGGTGATTAGTCTGTGGTCAGATCTAACCAGGGAGGAATTGACTACTGATGTAAAGCAACAGTTTCCCATGTTAGTAATAACCAGGTCAAAGATGTTGCTTCCTCTAGTGGGGATAAGAATGAGCTGGTACAGCCACTGGAATGGATGAAGTCCAGGAAGTATTGGGACAGTGTATTAGTGCATGAGTAATTTTCCCAGTTGATGGAGGGGTAGTTGAAGTCACCTAGTATTAGAGTGTTGGGTTGGACCCTAATAGTTTCCAGGGTGCTTAGGAACATGAAGTGAGAATCTTGGGACATAGTTGGGGACCTATAGCAGGCTACGGCCTGACTCGCCATCTTACACATTGTTAGTTTTACCTAAAATATCTCAGATGTGTTATGGTGGGTTACTAGTCCTGAGGTGTGCATATCCTTTATGAATATTGAGATGCCACTGCCTTTGGAGCTACGTTCCATTTTCTGGGGCCAAAAGGTGTGGAATGAGTTATAGCTTGGTAGCACAGAGGTGCTTTCTGCTGCTTTAAACTAGGTTTCCATTACAACACAAATGTCAATGTTTTCCATTTTAAGGAGTGCTTCAAGCAAGTGCATCTTGAGATTTCGATTTCTATCATTGAGCAGCATGACCCTCAGATTGCATTAATTTATAGCTGTTACAGTGGTAATTTGGTCTTTGGAACATTGCCTAAAAAAGGCACTATAGGGGTGGCAAGAGCCTTAGCCAGTTTCCGGAAACCTGACAGATGCAGCCATCTCTGGCAAAGCATCGAGGTCTGTCAATCATGTTATCCCATGCAGACAGATACTGGATCCCCTTAGAATGACACCAGAAACTTGGCCAATCATTTTCTGCTTGTACTGCGGTATCATTCTGGGCGATGGTAGGATGCTGCTCAGGGCTAGGGCTTACCTGCCTGGGCTACATAATCCGAGTGCTCCTCCATATCCCTTTTCATGTAGTCTAGGGAGGTGCATATCAGGTCATATACACCCACATGGACAGTGGCAGAGTCATACTTGTACTTGTTATGGAGTGACCTGAGTGCGTGTGTTATGTGTCGGATTCTGGCACCTGATAGACAGATGACTGTTACCTTCCCCTTATTCAATGTAGTGAGTGGAACATCAGTGTGCCTCACTATTGAGTCACCTATGATTAGTGTATTGGGCAAGCTGTTTTGCCTTAGGCTTAGGTTGTGGGGCACACTGTGTAGGTGAGCTATGTGTTTTGTGGTTTGTACTGTGTTGTAGTAGTTGAGTGCATTTCTGCCTTGGAGGTCTCTGCTGCTTAGGTAGATTTCTATTGAGAGCCTCCACAAAGGTGGGTGTATGGTTTGTGTTTTTATATGAGAGCTTGGATGGTGTTCTGGAGGGCTATGTGTTGCATATGGGGTGGTGCAGGTGTTGACCTTCTCCTCTTGCCCAGCTATTATGGCCTTTGCTTGAGAGTGCATGGCTTCCAATTTGGATATATAAGTGCATCTTTTGCAAGTCTGAGTGTTGGGAGGTAAGAGAAAAGGGTTGTCTCTGTACATGAGGTAGTTGCTACACTGCCTTAGAATGCCCAAGTTCACCAGGTTAATAGGAGAATGCAGTGGATGGGAAACCACAAATTCATTCCAGGGGTTCCACCTGTATCCCTCATTGACAGGCATGAGAGGTGCTGACTGAGGTTTATTTTTGGGGATAAACTCTTGGCTAGGCTTATAAGGGCCCCAGCGCTATTAGCCTAGTAATCTCCTATGATCCTGTGATCCTATGATCATCTGTTCCCAAGCCACTGGTCAGTTATAGAGCAATGAAAAATTAATTTTATACTGAAAACACAGAGGTGTTGAGTTGTATTGATAAGACTGTAATACTCTGTTTTACATGGGATTTATTCTTTCTTATGAGACGTATTTTCTTCGACGAGATAGATTTTAGTTAAGTGCTCTAAAATTATAAGTTTCATTCTCAGAAGCTACCAAAGGAAAAAAGGTGCATCACTTTACTTTTGTACAAAAAAAGTATTTTCCTTTTCCAAGTAATATTATGTTCAAATATGATTATAACAGCAAGCCAGGATTGTGGGGGCTTACTCACTCTGCAAATATTAATATTAGATAAGTACTTGTTTATGATTGTTTGACTAGAGTTTAGCGTATTACCAACAAACTGTCACTGTTTTCCTGGTTAATTAATATCACATGCCAGTATCCTTTATTACTATGAATAACATTCAGTGCTCAAGTATATGAATTCTCATTATTGCATTAATATATCTTACTGCACTGTAGGTAAAATCAATAGAAAATACAGACCATACCAACACTGAATATGTTTATTTTACATTGCTACCCAGTGCTTGAGCATTATTTTGTCCTTTTGGGTGTTCTAAAACAATGACAGAGCTTTCATTCATTTAACTGATTGGTCTAACTTTGGGACAAATTTGGAGATGTATTGTACTGTTCGTTAAGCCACAGATATTCTTAGTATAATGTTAAATGTTGTTGTTGGGCATCTATGTAATTTTCTTAAAATAACTCGTAATTCTTACTCATAAACATATTATAACTTGTATTCTTTTCCTTCACTTTGGCTAAGTTCTGATGTCAAAGTGACATTATGTAGGTTGTCATTTTTCAGACTTAAAGTACAGATCCTCATTCACTTATATATTCACAGTAAAACTCCAGCCTTTTGTTTCTCTTCTTCTTTTGTATCAACGCTGCTTTCTGAGTAGTATTCAATGAATGTTGACATTTTAGTATTAAGTAAAGCTCTACAGAGCTATTTTGGATTTCTGGAGTACTAAGGTTTACATATTTTCATTTTTAGCAATACTAGTCTGCTTTACATCTTCAAATAACACTTCAAATTTATTTTGCTCTATCCATGACTCTACATCAGATGAAAGTATAATTTTGACC
This sequence comes from Protopterus annectens, assembly GCF_019279795.1. Classification (NCBI taxonomy): domain Eukaryota; kingdom Metazoa; phylum Chordata; order Ceratodontiformes; family Protopteridae; genus Protopterus; species Protopterus annectens. The sequence continues at coordinate 1,961,280,385 of NC_056735.1, forward strand.
TTCCTCAGGTGACTATGCTCTCCCAATTTAAGATATTTTATTCACTTTCCCTTACCAGCCTATGTAATATCATACACTTTTCTAAGGGTTTTCATTTGGTAAAAGGTTAATAGTAATATTCCATCACTGTAACAGTCAAGTACAGCATTGCCTTGTCTATTTTATGTTCTATTATTCTGAATGTAATACCTTCATGTGGATATGGCCTGAAAGTCCCATAGCCATTTGTGAACTGAGATTGACAAGTGTGTTTTACCATCCAAACAGCTATAATGATATCAAATTAGATTGATTTCAAAATTCATTCTTAACTTAGAAATTATCCAAAGAACTGTTAACTTATCAAACGTTGAGGAAAATAAGTGAACTATTAGAAATTTGCAATTAAAATACAAAAGACGTTTCATAATGTCCCTTTGGTCCCCCTGTGGTAAAGCTTACAATAATAATATTGCTGATTTTCATAAACTCAAAGCAGCTGGTGTCTATCTAATTATGCATGATCCACTAAAAGCACCAGGTCATCAAAAGTTGTTGCATTCTGATTAATCCTTGACTACTAATTGTATCACAATCCCTGAGAGACATCTGAAAGCATCAGGGCAGAATGCTGAAACAGTCTTCCTTAAGCTCAGACCTTGTCATTTAAAGCATTTTAGCACATACATTATAAAGTACAAAAACATAGTACTGAAAAGTAGGTTTATAAATGTATGTGCATCATTTTGAAACAGTGCTTGAACTGTAAAAGTATGATATCACATTATCTTCTCGCTGAAATGTAGATGTTTTCTAAGTGAGCTTCATTTTGAGATTACTAGCTGCAGTCACATTTTTACACTACAACTACTGTTAGTAGAGTAGATGTTTTTGTTTGTGTTTTTATGGGTAGTAGGCTTGGCTATAAATTCTTTTCAGCAATAATGTCAAAACAGAGGTCAGCAAGAGTAGAGTTCAAAGTTAAGAAGATACAGTGACTTAAGAGTCACATTGTGAGTCAAAATGTAATGTTAAGAATCATTCTTGGTTATCTAAAGTTTCCATTCTTATTCTTATTAATAATTTGTCTTGTCAGATGCTTCCTAAACACTTTTTCAAGCACATATGTAATGAATTAACAAAGTCTGTCTGCCTGTTGGCCACTTGAAATTTTTTAACTTTGTATGACATTGTATTATTTTTATAACTGTCAGTTTAATAAGACTACATCATGCGTTACCACTCTGTGGAAAAAAACATGAATTTACTACTCCAGTGTAGATGGAAACCATTAAAATACCTCCCCACTAGATGAAGTCATTAGACACTTTTATGAATCTTTCCTGAATATCCTAAATAACCTACCCCCTTTGGAATGAGAATCAAAAACTCGCCTGCACCTCAGCTAACTACTGAAATTAAACAAATTATGACTAAACAGAATGAAGTCTGGAAAACTTGGAAATGGCTTAAGTCTCTAGTATCTAGCCAAACCTACACATCAGTCAGAAACAAAATAACACATTTAATGTGGAGTGAAAAGAAAAGTTACACCAACAAGTTACTAATAGCAGACTCAAAGAACCAAAACATTTCTGGACTAAAATTCGCAAATTAATAAAAAGGTGCAGCAAATTATTATACTGAAGGTGAAAAAACACAATACTACTTGCAAAATGAACTCACACTGTGAAGTATCACTTCTTTGCCACAGAAACAACAAAATAACCTCTACAACATCAGTCTTAACTTAACCCAAGGTAGAGTAATTATACTACCAATCCCCATGGAATCATTATCATCAATTCCCCCTTTCCCATTTTCTGCATGGGGTTGGGGTGTCATGTCAATTGTCTACATCACTCTTTCAATTCAATACCACTCTCCTATCTTCTTCAAAAGTCATGTCTGACCGCTGCAGGTCTTCTGTCATGCAATTCATCCATTTCTTTGCTAAAGAAACTTCCACATGCCTTCTTCCTGTCTGTCCCAAATCTTCATTAACAGATTGTTTTCTGTTATCCAGCACATGTGCCTGAACCACTCTAATCTGTTCTTTTTGTCCTTCTCTGCAATCAGAGCTACTTGGGCTACTGCTCTGATGTCCTCATTTCTTCTACTGTCCCACAGTATGCATACTACCACCTATCCTAGTCACTGCATTCTCCATCAACTCTAGCTTCCTCAATTGCTCTGTCTTCACTGTCCAACTTTCTATACCTTTCAGTAGGATTGGTTGCACCACTGTTTTCTACACCTTACTTTTCAGCTTTTTAAACATTCTTCTGTCATACACTATCCTGACACTCCCATCTGATTCTGGCTTTGACATTCTCATTCAGAATTCTCTTCTCCTTCCCGACCCCTTCCAAATACTTGAAGCTGTTAATCTGTTCTACTATTTTCCCTTCTGTCTCACTTCTCAGCTTCTTCTGATTTCCCCCATATGCTGCCATTACAACTGATTTATCTGTTCTTAGTTTCATTACATGTGCCTTCAATTCAGCATTCCATTCCCATATCCTTTGCTGAAGTTCTGGCTCAGAGTTTGCCTGCAGCACCACATCCTCTGTATGCAGCAACATTGTTTCTCTATCCCCTCTGACATGTTTGCTAATGTAGTTCATCAACAGTATGAACATCAGAGAGCTCAGAGCTGAACCCTTATGTACACCAGCTTGGGACCCCTCTGTGAGTCTAAGCAATGTTTGCACCTATGTCACCAGGACCATGTACATAGCCTAAACTAATTCTACCAATGATTCTAGGACTTCAAACTTCTCCAGGACTACCCACATCAACTTATTTGGGACCTTGTCATATGCTTTTTCCGAATCTATGAATGCCAGTTTGGACTTTTTCCTCATCTCTAGCTTCTTTTCAGCTATTTGCCTTACTGCAAGCATCAGGTCAGCTGTACTCAATCCTGATCTGAATTGGAAGTGCTCAACTCCCATGTAACTTTCTGGTAGTCTGCATATATGTTTACCATGCACCTTCTCCAGAACTTTCATATAGTGTGAAAAGAGTTTGATACCTCTATATTTTTCACAGTTGTGAATATCCATATTTTTCTATTATACCATCATTAATATGCATATTCTCTAGTCATCTGGGATATACCTTTCTGTCCATATAACTATGAGTACTGTTAGGAGCCAATTCTCCCCTAGCTCACCCAATATCATGATTCACTCTGCCATGACTACATCTGAGTCTACTGCTTTGTCTAACTTTATTTTTGTTAGTGCTGTTCTTAAATCTTCTGTGGTGGGCTCCTCTTCTTATTTCTTCATATGCTGTGTCTGGGACAGTATAGCTTTGGTGGGATTTTCTTCATTCAAAATCTACTGGAAGCACTCCTTCCATCTGCTTTTGATGTTTTGTGAACTGGACAGCAGGTTGTTGCTGGCATCTCTTATGCTTACGAAGGGTGTCTGATGAGTATATTCTTTACCTTTCTATCTTTGCCTTGCAACCTGAAAGAGTTTCTTTGTGCCATCTACTGAGTCACTTTCCAGAAGTTGGAAGAGTGCCTCTGATTCCTTGTTTTTTGCAGTTGTCTCTGCTCTCTTAGCCTCTTTGTTAGCCAACCAGCATGCCTTCTAAGCCTGGTCTATCTTTTCTTTCTCCAACATCTTCCTGCACTCCTTCTTTCTTTGATGACTTTCTGGATTTCTGCAGTACACCACCAGCTTTTATTATGTACTTTATTTCTATTCCTGACATGGCCGCATATCTGTTCTATAGCCCTCACACATACTGTTTTGAGGTGCTACCATTCTTCTTCATCTTCACGTATTTCTGCCTTTTCCTGAGGTGTTAGAACCATGATTAGTTCCCTAACCTCTTGTGCCTTCTCTCCACTCAACTTTCAGGTCTTCAGTATAGTCTCTGTTGGCCCTAGAGCAGTAGAACCTTCTCTGACCATTGTTTGCAGCTGACTGTGGCAACCAGTGGTTTATACTGTGCACTGACTGTTTCACTGAAGATGACTTTGAATCACTGATTCTGCCTTGATACCCTTTCCTTACTAAGAGGAAGTCTACTGAGTTGCATGTTGGCCACTCTTGTATATGGGCTTCTGACTGCATTTTTGTCAAATGATGTTTTGAGCACCATCAAGCTATTTGCCAGACAGAGCCTAGAATGATCTCTCCATCTATATTCCTGCTACCCTGCCCAAGTAAACCCAGGCAGTCCTCATGCCCTGTTCTCTCTGTTCCAATATATGCATTCGAGTCTCCCATTAACAGCACTATCTCTTGCTGTCCTTTTGCCTAAATGCATATTTTTCCTTACTATCATAGGCTAAGATTATGAATAAGCCCTATCCTTTCACTTGATTCTGAGTGCCATGATTCTGTCATGAATTCTGATGACATCTCTCACAGTTTTCTGATGCTTCTCCCTCACCACAATTCCCACACCATTTCTAGTCAGTCCTCCTCCTGAGTAACACCTTGAAACAACACATATCTGACATCATCAAAAAACATATATCAAACTAGGCAAAATTACAGACATAAACAGTACATGGATGCTTCCTCCAAAATAACCCTTGCCCAACACCCTTCTACTTCCTAGCTTCCTATATGCAGCTCCCATTCTTACTAATCTTCATATAACACTAAAGAAAAAATTACAATCATGCTATCACAGAATTGCCAAATTTGAAACTGGGGTACTTTACCATACCCACCATTGTGATGCCCTAAAATACACTAGACTGGCTACTATTCCCCCACTACCTGAATCTAGTGCAACACTCTCTGGCTCATAAAATAATCTGGTAAGTATAACCCACATCATTTGCCAAAGCATTATACCGTATCCCATTGTGGTGATATGCAGCCCAACCCAGGCCCAACCTCCTGCAGCCCCAGCAAACCTAGCAAATCTCTCATACTATCAACCATAAATCTCCAAAGCCTTAGAAACAAGATACTTGAACTCAAGGCATGGATTTCACAAAACAACCCTGATATTATAGCAGCTACCAAAACCTGGTTGAAATCATATGTAAAAGACACGGAATTTCTCACCCCAGGCTACTCATGCCTAAGAGCCATGTGACCCCACAAGACAGGAGGAGGAGTAACAATACTCTTCCCTAGCAAATGTACTTTAATTCTCTACTCAAACCCAACCCCAACACCCAACTTCTCCCCAGCTGAACTACTAATTTCTGTATTAAAACTTAGCAATCATAAAAACATTTGCATAATTGCTCTGTATATTCTTCCAGGAAATAACATACCAATAGGATTAGAGAACATACTTGCCTGGAAATCACAAAACATAGATAATGAAACCATCATCCTAGGTGATGTAAACATTGATTGGCTAGACATTTCCCAAAACAACCCCTTAAAAAATATAAACCTTTACAACTTCTCCCAACTAATTCAAGACATCAGCAGACCCCACAAAAATAACAGTTGGGACTCCACAATAGACTGGCTATTAATGTCACACCTTAACAATATCACCACTGCAGGCATACTACCTAATACCATTAGTAACCACCACCCAGCATATATTCTATGCAAATCTACCCCAACCCCAGGCCAGCACCAATACAAATCAACCAGAAATTCGAGTAAGTTTCAACCATCCATATTTAATGAAACCCTAGCTAAAGTAAATTGAGAACTCCTCAAATCCCTACCACTTAATGAGGCTGTTGAAGTCTTTAACTCAACTTTCCTTGACATCCTAAATAGACAATTACCCACCCACCAAAAACAAATAAAACATAACCATGCAAGCTGGCTATCAAAATCCACCAAAAAAGTTATGTCCACAAGGGATAAAATCTGGAAATCATGGCAGAAAAACAAAGACCCGTCAACTCTATTACAATACAAGCAACTCTCTAACCAGGCAAAACGTCTAATAACCAGTGATAAAAAAGCCCATTGCCTCCACCTACAAAGCCAAGATAAACATAATCCCAACAGATTCTGGTCCTCCATTAACCAGCTATTACACCCAGGCTTTCAAAGCAACCCATCCCCTGACCCAAATAAAACCCCCACTGAATTTGCTACCCTCTTCAATTCCTACTTCACTGACACCATAGCTAACTTAACCAGCACCTTTCGTACAGTTAACACCACCGCCACCAAGACAGCTGTTGACCAAATCATCCCAGAAAACAATCCTACCCTTGACTCCAACCCTAAAATTCTCCACCATACCCACCCTCACAATTAAAAACTTTTACTTAAGCTAAAACCCTATACTCTGGCCCCAGACAACCTACCCATACACTTCATGCAGATAGCTGCAAACTCTATAGCTTATCCCATCAACATACTCATTAACAGATCGATTAAAGAATCCCTTGTCCCAGACATCTGGAAAAAAGCATTCTTTCTCCCCGTACACAAAGGTGGCACCAACACAGACACCACAAACTTACTGCCCATAGCAATTCTCTCAACACTCTCTAAAATACTGGAAAAATGCATCCTTTCCCTGCTTGAAAACCAAATTCTATCATCCACTCAGTATGGTTTTAGACCACGACACAGCACATCTGCTGCCATCCTCTCCTTCCTTGATATAGTTAACTGGGCAGGGGCTTCTGGCAAAATAATTGCTTCTCTTTTCCTTGACCTCTCCAAAGCTTTTGATACCATTTCCAACACCATCCTCCTCTCTAAACTATCCACCCTCCACATTTCCCCACCTACCCTATTATGGTTCAATAGCTATCTCTCCTGTAGGCATTTAGCCAACATATGGCAACAATCTTACTCTCCCTTCCTCAATACATCCACAGGGGTAGCCCCAAGGCTCCATACTTGGTCCTTTCTTATTTAGCATCTTTATTAACAGCTTTCACTCCACTCTTCCACAATGCTCAGCAATCCAGTATTCTGATGATTATATAATAATATGCACAGCAAATTTCTGCTCTGAACTCCAGCAAATCACCCAGAATGCTTTCATCTCTATGAATCTTGGATGCTTAACAATCATTTTGCCCTAAATCTGAAAAAAAAAACTAAACTAGTAGATTTTACTCCTAAGAAATCCACTCCCCTACATAAAAAAAACTCTTCACTATACAAGCCCAAGACAATACCACTACAGAAATTGTCCCCCACACTAAACTACTAGATATTACCATAGATGAAAACTTTAACTTTGATCTACACATAGAAAATAACAACAAAAAAAGACACCAACAGCTTGATATGCTCTACAGGCACCAACACTTTCTTAGCCTCTCTACTAGACAATCCCTTGCAACCACATTTCTATTACCCTCTCTCCTTTATGGCACTCCTCTCTTCACTAATATCCAAAATTCTCCAAAATCCAAACTTGATATGTATTATAACAAATAGCCAAATTTGCCACCAAGACCAAATTCATATCCCACCACTATAACTTATGAAACAATTAAGCTGGCTGGAACTCCTCCACCATCTCTCATTCATCCAACTAACTACAGTGCACAAAATAATCTACAGACCCACAGACTGCCCTGCTCTCTCGACACTACTTGCCAAATACCAACCCAGCAGGCAAGCAAGATTTGAAAATCATCTACTTCTAAAAGTAGAAAAAACTACCTTACCTGCTGGTCAACTCCTCTACTCCTTCACCATCGCCAAACTATGAAACTCACTTCCACCTTCTATAAGAAACACAGGCAGCACCACCACCTTCAAACAAATACTGAAAAATCATCTCAACTCTTCCTAGCTATGCACCTGCTCTGTAAACCTAACATCTTCCTTCTCCTTATATGATAGCTAAACTCCTATGCTTTTTGCTACTGGTGACTGATGATATTTTCTCCATAATTATTATTTTTTCATCACTTGTTGATACTGGTACAATAATGCTAATTAAGATATATCTCTATTGATATTTATATGTCTCTGATTGAATTTATCAGGTAACCAACTAAATTCCTGCTTTTATGTGTATATTCTGTATATATTACTGTAATCAAACCAACTAAATTCCTGCTTTTATGTATATATTCTTTATATATGACTGTAATCATTATGTGTGTAACACTGTTTCTACTTCTGTACCGATTAATGTTTATTTTTTTCTGTATCTATGTTCTTGTTGGAACTTTTTCCCCGGGTCTCCACTGAAAATGGGCTCTTTTAGGTCCAGTGGACTTTCCCGGTAACCAAATACATTAAATAAAAATAAATAAATAAATTTACAACCCAGATAGCTTCCCGGCTCTGAAATCTAACTTGTTACTTTACATCCCATCCATAACCCTTCACTCCATTAACAAACTACTCTTACAAGTATACAAACCTAAAAATGAGCTGGGCAAAGCATTTACTTCCATGCCATTGCTAAATTATGGAATGCTGTGCCACCAAATATCTGTGACATTGAATCCCATAAGACTTTCAGATTAACATTGAAAAACTACTATCTAAATAGCCATGTCTGTTATTACTCCTAAGCATATACATACCAATTTCACTAAATACCCATACCTTTTTTCCTTTCCTCTTAGCCCTATGCCTTCTTACATCAATTTTATATCCTAGTTTAATAAAATCTACTGCTAAGACCTATATCTAACTTTTATTTTTTAAACTTACAATTAGTTCTTCCATCCAACTTTATATCTTGAGCTCATCCTACACTAACTTTCTTACCACTTCATCCTGACCTATAATTTCCACACTTATACTCAGCCACTAACTTATCTATTTCTAGCCATACCCTTACTATCAACTCCCCTCAATACAGCCTAAAGCCACTTTTTATACTTTCTCCCCTTCATCTCTATATTCATCTCCTATCCCTAACTCATTACATCCGAGTGACGGCTCCAGGTGCATCTGCAGTTAACTCCTACTGATGCTTCTAGGCGTCAAATATTTCTTGTTCGTATTTGTATCAATAATTCCAAAACCATGCTATGTACAAGGTTTTCAAAGATTTCATATTAATGCTTAATAATGGCATACTCAACTGCATTAATATTTGACCTCTGTCTAATGCAGGTAAATATATACTGTTGTTTTTATGAGCTTATATAGATATATTTTTTACATTTTTTGAAATATCTCAACAACCAAGTAACACAGACAGACCTCCTTAACCTCATATGAAAGGACTCAGCTAGATGAATAAAATGCTGCTGACACTATGCATATAACTTGAGTGGTTGCTGAGATATTGTAACTTGTTTACAAAATATTACAAATGTAATAGTTAACTATGTTTACTTTTGTGATGCCCCAGCAATGGCCCAGTAATCAAGGAGCCTTAATCCTCAACACTGGCAACAGTGGGGGATATACACACTGGGAAGATGGCAAGTACATAGACAGTAAAGTGCAATTTCTCTTAAGAGAACACAGAGATCACAGTCAGTCTGGGGCTGGTTTCTCCCTCTTTCTCCAGATCCCCAATAAGACTCCCCACTGGCACAGCTATAAAGTTGAGTCCTTAGCCAGGGTTCCAAGCCAAGTCCTCCAACACTCTCTCTGTCCAACCAGTGCTTTGTGTCCCTGCCCAGGTAGGTGACACGCACACTCTTGGAGATTTGTTTTACATGTGCTCACACACACACACACACACACACACACACACACACACACACACACACACACACACACACACACACACACAGACACATGCACACACACTTACACACACACACGCGCACACACACACACACACACACACACACACACACACACACACACACACACACACACACACACACACACACCTGGGAAAGGCTATCACAGGTTTAATAGCTATGCTTCCTTCTGCCCCAACGATAAGGTGGTTATCACTGCCACCAGAACCCATTATCAGCTACTTTAAGGCCCTTAACAAGGGGTGTCAAATCCTACTGTGTAATGTTACTATTACTCCAAATGCTAGTCTGACCAAGAGCAAGGCTATTAGGGTTTGCCTGCACAGTGGTACCAAATAAATATGCATGTACTCTCAGAACTTAAATATGTCTCACAAATAACAGCCACAAAAATAGGTTTAAATATATTTAATAATAAATAATAAATAATAAAAGAAAATACTTAGCAAATCATCACTGTAACTTCAGAGTTCAAAAATCACATGAAATATTTAAAACAACATTGTAGGAGAGTCTCAAATAAATAAAGAAAACATCTAAACTATTCTTTATTATATTCCTTATTGAATCTAAAATAACTTACTGTACCCTAGACTTCCGTACTTACAGCAAGGCAAAACAGATGTGGTGAGCGGGTTTTCCCAGCTGATGCTGTCAGGTCAATGACAAATACAAAATGCACAATCACTCTCTCAGAGAGTTCTTAAATTAATATCAAATATTACTGTTGGGATACTTGCAGTATGACATCACTTTTTGTCACCCGACTTTAGTTCCCAAGCTAAATCCCCATTGTCAGAAGCTACCAGCATTTAGCATCTCCCTGTGAAAAATACTTAGCCCTCAGATCTTTGCATCTGCTAGGAGACATAGAACAATAAAACCCTTAAAAGACAATGCAGAAGGCCCCCTAATTTTATCCATCCTGTCTCCTTGCTGCACTGAAATTGAAAGATAACATCTCTTTTATGGCTCAGTTATGAAACAATTTAATTTCAACTACTTTACTGAAGTTTTGCAAGTTAACCTATGTGCCATTTCCTACTGTTAAAACATATGCATTTACACAATTACAAAAGTATATATACATTTCTATTATTTTCCAGTAGGGTACACTGTGGATACATCTTTAAGCTCAGTATTGTACAAACCCTTTTTACACACACTTCTGTACCAGCAGTTTGATACACATAAGATACTGTTCTAATACACTTTATTTATTTATTTATTTATTTAACATTTGTTAATCGGGAAAGTTCGACTTGGTACCAGATGATAAGTTCTGGGGACTACCAGCTGCTGTATTCTCTCACCCTCTAGCCCTCCCTCAGGGGTCCACTCTCCATGCAGTAACCATTTTTCCCAGTATAGCAATTCCTCAATTTTCAGCAGAGGCCCGAAGAGAAATGCTCCAGACGCATATCTGGTAATATAAGCATATGAATCATGTTGATATTCACAACTGAAATGTAATTGTTTACAAAATTCCAGTGAGCTGGCAATATTTCCTTTTGTGACAACCCCCACCCCCCCCACAAAGCATCAAGCTAGTTTTTCAAGTCACCCTTGGGAAACTCTGCTTGAGCAGGTTGAGCCTATCTGGGAATACCTTACCCCATTCCCTGTCTTGAGAGCCCATCTGCGTTGGCATTACTAACCCCACTGCGGTGCTGCACAGTCATATCCTACGCTTGCAACCCTAGGCTCCACCTTAGCAACTTGACATTTTACTGGCTGGTTCGATGTAGCCATGTTAAGGGATTGTGGTCTGTCACTACAGTAAATTTCCTTCTATACAGATAAGGCTGAAGTTTCTGCAGTGCCCACACTATGATAGACATTCTTTTTCTATAGCTGCATAACATTCCTCCCTACACTGGACCTTACCACTGGGTGCTTTTCTCCATCTGAGGAAACCTGGCTGCCCCCAACCAATGGTTTGAAGCATCCACCTGCACAACAAATTCTTTGTCGTGTCTGAAATGGCTAACAAAGTGGGTCCTCCCAAAGCTCCTTTAAGCTTCTGGAATGCCTCCTCACATGCCGTGGTTCACACTACCTTATCTGGCCTGTTATTCCTTGTCAGGCCTGTGAGGTGAGCAGCTATGATTCTATAATTGGCACCAAACTTTCTGTAGTAGCCTGCTATGCCTAAGGATGACTTCACCTGCTTTTTGGTAACAGGGGCAGGCCATGCCTGAATGGCTTCCACTTTGAGAGGTTCTGGCCTGATCTTACTACTCCCCACTCTATGTCCCAGGTAGGAGTCCTCTGCCATACCCACCTGACACTTACTGGGCTTAATAGTCAACCCTGCCCTTTGTAGTCTGCTCAGCACCTCCCTGACATGCTGAAGGTGTTCTTCCCATGAATGGCTGTAGGTGGCAATATCACCCAGGTAAGCAAGGGTAAAATCTCCTACTCCTCTTAGGATATGATCTACCAGACTCTGGAAAGTCACTGGGGCATTTTTCATCCCAAAAGGCATATTTTTGAACTCATACAAGTCAAAAAGAGTCACAAAGGTTGACCTCTCTCTAGTGCTGGGAGTCAAGGGCACCTGCCAGTAACTCTTGGTAAGATCAATAGTGGTAAGATACTTAGCCCCACCCAGCTGCTCTAGGGCTTCATCTGTCCTAGGCATGGGGTAAGCATCTGACTCTGTGCGACTATTTAATTTCCTGTAGTCCATACCTAACCTGGTGCTGCCATATTTCTTTGGTACCAGCACCACTAGGAAGGCATAGGGACTGCTAGACTCCTGGATTACCCCTAGTTCCAGCATTTCCTGTATCTCCACCCTCAGAGTTTGTTGACTCTCTCAGGCACCCTATAAGGGGCCTGCTTAATAGGCTTTTGGGGTCCTGTATCCACATGGTGCTGCTCCAGGTGGGTGCACCCTGGTTTCCTAGTAAACATGTCCCCAAACTCCTGTAACACTGTTCAGATTTCTCGAACCTGGGTAGGGTATAGCAGCTGTAACATTGCTACCCCTTCCACTACCCCTTCCACTGGGGTGTCAGTCCGAGTCTCACTGAGATCAGTCACCAGATCCCCCTCATACTCCTCCTGCTATCCACTGCTAATACTTAGCACCAGGGCCTCCCTATTATGGTAAGGTTTCATCGTATTAACAGGGTGCAGTTTGTGCCCCTGTCTCTTGCCTAGCCATTCTACTATGTAGTTAACATCACTGACCTTCCTTACCACTTTGAACGGTCCCTCCAAAGCTGCCTGCAGCTTGTTGTGTCTGACAGGAATGAGAACCATTATCTGCTGCCCCACAGCATACTCTCTAGCTTGAGCATCCTTGTCCTAACAGACCTTTTTCTGCTGTTGAACTTCTGACAGATTCTTCCAGGCCAAGCCCATGAGTTCGCTGAGCCTTGTCCTGAGGTTTATGACATATGCCACAACAGACTCCTTATGAAATGTACACTCACCCTCCCCCTCATCTCAAATCAGATCTAGAGGTCCCCTCATCCTATGCCCATAAAGCAACTTAAAGGGTGAAAAAACTGTGGATTCCTGGGGCACCTCCCTGTAAACAAACAACAGATGGGGCAAATATTTGTCCCACTCCCTCTTAAACTGGTCTGCAGATGCCTATAGCATGGTCTTGAGTGTACAGTTTAACCTCTCAACCAGACCATTAGTCTAGGGGTGGTAGGGGGGTGGTCTTTAGGGATTTCACCCCACACTGCATCTACAGACAAGCCAGCATGTCTGACATAAAATTGGCACCTTTGTTAGTCAGTATTTCTTTTGGGAAACCTACCCTGCTGAAAATCTCTAACAAAGCATTTGATACCTTTTCTGCCTCAATGGAGGATAGAGCCAGCATCTCAGGATATCTGGTGGCATAATCTGCTTCCACTAGGATATACTTTTTCCCTGTGGAACTTGGGGTATTCAGAGGCCCCACAATATCCATAGCTACCTTCTGAAATGGCTCCTCAATCACAGGCAAAGGCATCAAAGGAGCTTTTACCTTGTCTCCTGCCTTGCCTACCTTTTGGCACTGTTCATAGGTCCTGCAGTACCCTGTTACATCTCTAGAAATCCCAGGCCAATAAAAGTTCTGCATAATATGTCTCTTGGTATGCTTTATGCCCATATGACCTGCAAAGGGAATATCATGGCCTATGGCTAGAAGTACCAGATGATAGGTTCTGGGGACTACCAACTGCTGTATTCTCTCACCCTCTAGCCCTCCCTCAGGGGTCCACTCTCCATGCCGTAACCATTTTTCCCAGTATAGAAATTCCCCTTTTCCTTGACAATCAGGTGCCTCACTGACTACCTCCACCAGGCCTTGTAATGTAGGGTCTGAGAGCTGAGCCTTTCTCAACTCTCTCTTTGTAACCCTTCCTAGCTCCCCTTCCACAGGAAGTCTGGTATTCTCTGACAGCTGTGCCTGACTGTCAGCCTGGATACTACTACTCAACTCTGCCCTTGAAGTCACTCTGTCCAAGGGAACATCAGTACCCACAAGCAGCTGTGGATCACCTTCAGTCTCACTGCTATAGTGTAGCTCCCTCCCTGAACTAAACACCATACCAGCCCTGGCTTCAAGTCTGTGGTCTGTCATGGTCTCCCCCAGGCTACCAGACCAATTTGCTTGTCTGCAAGCCTGACTGTGTATCACTGCATGTACACAAGCTACTGCATTATCAAAATCATTCCTTATCAGGCTGTCTGCAGGGAAATCCTCAAAGAAACCTACTTGCTGGCTTCCTTTTCTACCCTCCCAGTCAAGGTGAACCCTAGCCAGGGTTCCAAACCAAGTCCACAACACTCTCTGTCCAATCAGTGCTTCCTGACCCTGGCCAGGTAGCTGACACACACTCTTGTAGATATGTTTTACACACACACACACATACACACACACACACACACACACACACACACACACACACACACACACACACACACACACACACACACACACACACACACACTTTGGAAAGGATGGCACAGGTTTATTAGCTATGCCCCCTTCTGCCCAGTCTATAAGATAGTTATCACTGCCACCAGAACCCCTTATCAGCTACTTTAAGGCCCTTAACAAAGGGTGTACAATCCTACTGTGTAATGTTATTATTAATCAAAATGGTAGTCTAACCAAGAGCAAGGCTATTAGGAGAAGCTTGCACAGTGCTACCAAATAAATATGCAAGTCTCACAAATATCAGCCACAAAGATAGTTTTAAATATATTTAATAATAAATAATAATAAAAAAACAAGAAAATAGTACATCATCACAGTAACTTCAGAGTTCAAAATCACAGGAAATATTTAAAACAACATTGCAGGACAGTCTCAAATAAATACAGAAAATATCTTAACTAATCTTTACTATATTCCTTACTGAATCCAAAAGAAATTGCTGTACCCTAGCCTTATATACTCATAGCAAGGCAAGATAGATGTGGTGAGTGGGTTTTTCCTAGCTTGATGCTGTCTGGTCAAAGACAAATACAAAATGCACAGTCACTCTCTCAGAGAGTTCTTAAATTAATATCAAATATTACTGCTTGTAGCATGACATCACTTTTTGTCACATGACTTTAGTTCCCAATCTAACCCCCCCTTGTCAAAAACTACCAGCATTTAGCATCTCCTGTGAAAAATACAAAGCCCTCAGATCTTTACAGCTGCTAGAAGATATAGAAAAAAAAGCCCTTGCACGTCAATGCAAAAGGCTCCCTAGTTTTAGACATCCTGTCTCTTTGCTGCACTGAAACTGAAAGATAACATCCCTTTTATGGCAGATTTATAAAACAATCTAATTTCAACTATTTTACTAAAGTTTTGCACATTAACCTTCTATGTGCCAGTTCTCACTGTTAAAATATATACAATTACACAATTACAATATTTTATATACATTTCTGTTATTTTCCAGTAGGGTACACTGTGGATACATCTTTAAGCTCAGGACTGTACAAACCCTTTTCACACATACTTCTGTTCCAGCATTGATACACATATAACATACAGTTCTAACACATTGCCAACACAAGCATATGAATCATGTTGATATTTACAACTGACATATAATTACTTACAAAATTCCAGTGAGCTGGGCTGACAATATTTCCTTTTGTAACAACTGTGACTTATAAAATTTGGTTTAAGACCTAGAACCTAAAGAATACTACTACTATAAAAATAGTTTGTGCTTAAGAGTTTGCAATTGATACTTCTTTCATAACCTCTATGGTTCCAGAGATATGAACATTTGTTTGAATGTGAGGAAATTATTTAATTCTATCAAAAGGTTTAGACTCCACCCATTGGAAGTTACAGTGCAAACTTCCTGAGCTCCATTGGCATCAATGAGCTAAACTACTTACTACTAATGCTTGACTTTCCTGTTACCACTCCTTATCCCCTATTACTTAAAGGTCAAAAACTTTCTATTTCCTTATTCAACATCTCAGTAATTAAACTATTTCTCTAAACTCTTTTCTCAACAAATACCATATCTGCTTCATTAAAAATGTTAAAGGTTAATCTTTCCCTGATGGTACAAATATTTTCATTGTATATTTCTTTTTGACAATTTTGTACCTTAACCTATCTTTAAAAATGCATTCTAAGTATTGATGTTAATATTTTTAAACTTCTACTGTTCAAAGAGAAGCTTTTCTCCCCAGGCCTACACTGAAAATGAGATTCTGACCCAGTAGGACTTTCCTGGTCAGCAAATAGGTTCATAGGTTCATAGGTTCATAGGTCGGTACTAGGCTATCAGCCCTAGGGCCTATAAAAGCCTAGTCATAACAATTCCCAGGATATTTCTTCCTACAATATTTACTTCTCTGGACCCCTGTCTAGCAGGGCGACTGACATGATCCCTGGGGTGAATTTCCTATCTCCCATCCAATCATCAAGGTTCCTTTTGAAGAGGGCCAATGAGGCACTCTGCTTGACATGTATGGGCAGTCTATTCCAGAGTATGGGGAGTGTCTGGGTCAGGAACCTATCCTTCAGCATGTTTTGTTCATTGTGATGACAAGGTTTAGATCCCTGAAGTGTGTGGCTCTGAGGGATTGGGATTTCTTTAAGTGGAGCATGTCCAACAGCTCAGGGTTTGACATGGCCTTGTATGTTAAGCAGAGATCGCCTCTGAGTAGACAATATGCCACAGAGTATTGCTGGAGTTTTTTTTTAGACAGTCAGCATATGGCATCTGCTTTAGGCCTGTGATTCTTTTAGTGAGGTATTTCTGTGGCCTTTCCATCTGTTGCAGATGTCTTGTGAGGTACATACCAAATGGGACATTACACTCTATAATGGGTCTAATGAGGGATGAGTACAGTGGGACAATGACCCCCTTTTTTCTGGATGAAAATCCCTTAGTGATGAGGTGTACCACATAGAAGGATTTTCTGACTGTTGTGGTGATGTTGTTATTGAAAGTGAGACCCCTGTCCACCTGTGTCCCTAAGTCTCTCATCACACTTTCAATGTTTAGTGTACTGCCATCTATGTGGTAATTCATGGGTACATGTTTTTTTCCAAAGGGGATTACTATACATTTCTTGGCATTAAGTTTGAACCCATGGCTCTGGCACCAGGCATCTGTTTCTGTAAGGCCCGTTTGTAGAATATCCACATCATTTGGAGATTCAATAATGGCTCCCTGTTTGCAGTCATCTGCAAACTTTGTTAGCCAGAGTCCCTTAGTGTTGGCCTGTACTTCAGAGAAGTAGATGCCAAACAAGAGTGGTCCCAGGACTGAACCCTGAGGTTCTCCACTTGTCTGGTGCTGGATTTGGAGTCAGCTACTTTTACAGTCTGGGTTCTGTTAGTAAGCCAGTTGGCAACCCATCAAGTGACATAGGGATTTATGTCCAGCTTAGTAAGTTTATCTATGATTCCGGAGTGGGGGATGGTGTCGAAGGCCTTGGCGAGGGCCAGATAGGATGTGTGGACTGCCTTACCCTCGTCCACAGCTCTGGAGACTGATTTGAAGAAGTTAGTCAGATTCAGGAGACAAGATCAGCCCGTCACAAACCCAAACTGGGTGGGGTCCAGTGTTTGCAGGTTGCCATTGTCTTTGTTTATAAGTTCCATGATAATGCATTCCATGCCCTTGCAGATCAGGCTTGTCAGACTGATGGGATGGTAGTTCCCGGGATCCAAGGCGGATCCCCCATTGTGAAGTGGGATAACTGTAGCTGTGCGCCACTCAGTGGGCACAAAGCCTGAGGCAAGGCTATGATTAAATATGACACTTAGGTGAGGTGCCAGTTCATTTTGTAGTTCATGTAGTACAGAGCCTGTGATGTCATCTGGTCCCATGGATGCTGTATTCTTAGCTTTGGAGAGTGCGGTTTCTACCTGTGTGGCCATGATTACCAGAATTTGGCAATCTTTTAGTATTGAGATGGGCCCTTTATGGGGTGAGAGGGGATGAAGTTGGCACTAAATCAATCTGCCAGGATATTGGCAATATCCTTGGGATCAGTATATTTAATGCCATTCTGTTGTAGCTCAGAGCAGATCTGAGCATTGCCATTTAGATTCTTGACATAACTATAGAATGCCTTGTGGTTGTCTTTGGAATCTTTGGCAATTTTATTTTTGTAACTAGCTTTTGAGGATTTTATGAGGGATCTCAGCTTCTTACTGAGGCTGGTGAGGAAGTTTTTTGCATCCTAGTATATTCCTCTTTTCTGCAACAGTTTCTTCCTTCTGTTGTATAGTTTGTTTATAGCAGGGGACCACTAGATTGGCTTCCTTTTTTTGGAGAAGAGCATCTTGGTTCTAGTTGGGATGGCACGATTCATGCATGAGTGGATGTGCTCTTACAGTGCCTTAGTGTAGGATTCTGCAGTCGAACTTTCAAATCCCATCTGCATGGGTGTCGTGAAGTTTGTCACGTCTGACTTCAGTAGCATGAAGTTGGCTTTGGAGAAGTTTTTTAAGGAGGTTTCCTTACTGGGGAGTGGGAGTGGGATGTGGATGTCAAGGGTGATTTTCTTATGGTCAGACCTGACCAATGAGGGGGTGACCACTGGTAAGGAGCATCTATCTCCCATGTTGATAATGACCAGGTCTAGGATATTGGAGCCTCTGGTGGGACAATGGATTAGTTGATCCAGGGCGTTGGAACTTATGAATTCCAAGACCCGTTGGGAAAAGGAGTTGGTACCCAAGTAGTTTTCCCAGTTAATGGCAGAGTAGTTGAAATCACCCAGTATTAGGGTGTTTGTTAACTAAATAACTAAATAACTAAATAAATATATAAATAAAGAGACCCTGGATCCCAAAACAAGTGGCTTTGCTGCACTGTCTTTCTATCTTCTGATAGAGGTAGTAGAGGTAATCACCTTAGTTTGGTTGGAATGATGGACCTTCATGATCCTGGTCTTTCCTTGACATTATTATTGTCATCATCATCATCTCACTGTCACCTCAAGTCCTTTGAGTCAGAATCCGCTGGCAGAGGTCGAGTTCAGTGATGCCATCACCTGTTGATGGATGGACTGGCTAGGCTCCCAGTCTCTGTAACATGACAGTGACATAAATTGGTCACATTCTGTTAACAAACCTGACAGTACCAATCCAGATAATATTACAATCTATGCCAGTGCACCATTTTCAACATGTGTTCAGTACTGAATTAGTCATGCATGAGGCATGTACGTATTTTGAGCATTATCCCAACGGCTTTTGTGATGTAATAATGTAAAATATATGCAAACCTAACACAATACACATTTTGCTTTTTGTCTTTTAACTAAAACTAATAGTATTGGTCCATTTGGATGGGTAACACATTTATAAGGGAGGCTAAGTTGTACACATTACTGACATGAAACAAGGGTGTGTACATCACTTACATCTATACAAGCTTAGATGGCTATAACCTTTACAGATATGTATGACTGTTGAGTGATTATAACCACCCAAATAGAAACCAATGGTTTTCTCTGACATACCTGTCTGAAACAACATGTGGGACTAGAGTAATACTGTTGTAATGTGCACATTTCTCAAGGACACTTCACTATACATTTACAGAACACACAGGCAAGACTGCTACCCAAAGAAAGGAAGCAATGTTGTAAGTTTTAGGCAGATTGTGAGAAACTCAACAGGAAAAACAAAGCTGCATAATATACAGATTAAACTTGAATGTTATACTCCCTCATATAATTTATTGTGTCAGTGATACAATACCATAGAATACTGTCACAGTAACATGTAAAATATGTAGCATAATCGACAGATTAAACTTGAATGTTATACTCTCTCATATAATTTATGGTGTCAGTATTACAATACCATAGAATATTGTAAAAGTAACATGTAAAACATGTAGCATAATCTACAGATTAAACTTGAATGTGATACTCCCTCATATAATTTATGGTGTCAGTAATACAATACCATAGAATACTGCAACAGTAACATGTAAAACATGTAGCATAATCTACAGATTAAACTTCAATGTTATGCTCCCTCATATAATTTATAGTATCAGTAATACAGCACCATAGAATACTGTAACAGTAACATGTAAAACATATAGCATAAACTATAGATTCAACTTGAATGTTATACTCCCTCACATAACTATTGGTGTTGGTAATATAATACCATAGAATACTGTAACACTAACATGTAAAACATGTAGCATAATCTACAGATTAAACTTGAATGTTATACTCCCTCATATAAATTATGATGCTAGTAATACAATACCATAAAATACTGTAACAGTAACATTTAAAATATGTAGCATAATCTACAGATTAAACTTGAATGTTATACTCCCTGATATAATATATGGTGTCAGTAATGCAATACCATACAATACTGTAACTTTATAAACCTGAATGTTATACTCCCTCATATAATTTATGGTGTCAGTAACACAATACCATAGAATACTGTAACAGTAACGTGTAAAACATGCAGCATAATCTATAGATTAAACTTGAATGTTATACTCCCTCATACAATTTATGGTGTCAGTAATACAATACCATAGAATGCTGTAACAGTATAAACCTGAATGTTATACTTCTTCATATAACTTATGGTGTTAGTAATACATCACCATAGAATACTGTAACAAACATCCAAAACATGTAACATAATCTATAGATTAAACTTGAATGTTATACTCCCTGATATAACTTATGGTGTTAGTAATGCAATACCATAGAATGCTGTAACATTATAAACCTGAGTGTTATACCCCCTCATATAATTTATGGTGTCAGTAATACAATTCCATAGAATACTGTAACAGTAACATGTAAAACATGTAGATAAATCCCAATGTGGATATATGTTATGAAAGCACATGTAAACACTGGCATCTTAATATCACATTGAGGGTGGAATGTATCTGTTAGAGCTTTGCACATTGTCCTGATGATATACACCATAATCATGTTCAGCTATACATACATAACATATATAATTGCATAACCATGTTCAGATGTAAGTACATATATTGTAAATTTACATTGTTGAACCTCATTTTTATATGAAATCACTTATCAGACAACACATGCAGGTTACATTCATATATTCAGTTGTCAACATAATACAGCATGTGCTCATGCCACACCTCCATGGGTCAAGCTCGAGTACATGGATGCACATTAGAAGTGCACCTCGATACAGTAATGTGGAAAAACAGATGTAACTCTACTAAGTGTCATAAGACAGATAGAGTTGCACCTACATCAGGCTGCAAGAAGAGCAACCCAACCAGAAATTAGTGATGCATCTCTGTCATCAATACTGAGCAGATGTGATAAGAGACAGCCATCAAAAGCCTAAACAGGCAAGATGTGCTCACCATAAAGTTAACAAAGCACTACTTTCACACATATAAGCTGTGAACAGTATGTTCTACCAAACCAAGAGCAGGATCAACAAAAAACAAGCCAGCTAACATACATTACAAGCAGGGAAATACTACTCGAGTGACTATCGTAGGTTTTGCCAGCAAAATAAATTTTACATTACAGTGGACAGTTTTAAATTTCTCAGCATACTACAACCTGTAAGGTACATTTTAAGCATGAAGTCAGCATATGAGATACATATAACTTTAACATTTAGGATGCACACTTGGTGACACATTATGAGTCATATATAAATATTTACAATTACTCAAGTAATCTGCATAAATATTGGTAAATTGAGGCATTGAAATCCCATTAGTAATGAAGGAATAACCATCACAGTAAATTACCCCCCCACACACACACAAACACACACACAAAAGCTATACCTCTCTCCCATTGCTACTCCTCCAGTTGGTGCATTTTCTCAATCCATATTATGCAGTTGTGCTCTATGTCCTCAGTACCTGTAAGAATTTACAAACAGAAAATATTACAAAAACATCAATGTGTATGTTTTATGCAGTTATATATCACATACTGGAAAATGATCTCAGTTCATAAAACAGTGACATAACGTAAAATGTACAGATACTAAAACAAGGCCATGCACCATAACCACATTCAGGTATTTATTTATATATGCCAATGCAGAGTTATCTTGTATTCTAGGATAACCAACAGCAGCTTAGAGGACACAAGTTTAGAACCTAGAAGGTTAACCATAACCTATGTCAACACAAGAGTCCAGGACCCAGACTGCCTAGCAACATGTGCCATAGTATAACCTAAAGCAGACTGAGGTATTGCAATCTGTCGACTGCAAGATGTGAATATACAGGTAACCCATACTATAATGTCACAGATAAGTATTGTAACTCAGAGAATATTCAATAATGAAAGCATGGCATCACAGTCTACAGAAGTCCTGCTTTATGAGGTGGAAAATGATGCATTTATCTTTGTGTGCAGTAGATGGCATCACAAAACACTTGTAATGGTGTATGTGCAGCATTAAGCAGGTATTTGAATGTACAAATCTGTCATGAACCCTACATTCAACTATGAGGACTACAAAGACTATAATGTAAGTACCTGCATAGATAATTAAATAAAATAGGGTCTATATTACATATCCGAACATTTAAATGTTCTAATCGATAAAGATCAACCTTTAGCGATCGAACAGTCAAATGTTCGAATATGTAACAAAACAATTAAAAAAAAAAGAAAGCAAAAGGAAAGGGTTTAAGCAGGGGGGCAAGCCCCCCTGCACCCCCCACACCCCCCCGCTACTTAAATATACCAACTCCGAGATCGCACTTCAGTGCACTACCGTGCTTAAATAGGAAATTTCCCATTCCCTACACTGTAGCGCAATCTTGGAGTTAGTATATTTAAGTAGCATGAGGTGTGGGGGTGCAGGGGGGCTTGCCCCCTGCTTACGGGATCCTTATGGATCACAGAACGGCAACAAAACTGAAACAGATTCGGCTGGGCATACTTGAGCGAAAGTGCTTTTCAATGAACGGCACTTTTGTATAAGTATGCCTGTTGCGGAGATCTCACTACAGTGGGGATAATGGATAATTGCCATTTTCCCCACTGTAGTGTGACCTCGGAGTGAGAATATTTAAGTAGGGGGGGTGGGGGGTGCAAAAACGTAAAAGCAATGTTTTTTATTTTTTTTTTAAACACACTTTAACGAAAGTGCTTTTTCGGTGAAAGTGCTTTCGTTAAAGTGTGTTCGGTGATTGTGGATTCGGACTATTGAACTTTAATTCAATAGTCCTAGATCCCTGCTTACACCCTTCTGTTTTTTTTTTTTCCTTTTTTTTTTTTTTTTTTTTTTTAGGCCCGAAAATAGGACAATTATTAAATATTGCACTTACAAACTTAGAAAGTTGATAGCCTAGCAGGTTTTGCATTAGCATGACTTTTCTGAAGAGTACGAAGTCAGAAAATCAAATGTCTGCCATTACTTTCTGAATTATGTTCAATGACTTGCCAATACTTTTGTCAGAAAAATCACAATTTTATGAAAACCTGAATAAAAATATGAGGCAAAAATCTGGACATTCTACAAAAAAACTGTGCAGTTGAGAGGTATGATGTATATATACAGTATGGCTGAATGTATATATATATATATATATATATATATATATATATATATATATATATATATATATATATATATATAGATATATATATGGGTCTACCTCGACCCATCAAAATTACATTTCAATGAAATATAGTCAGGTGAACTCCTTTTTGAGAAAGTGCATTTGTTCAAAAATGCACTTTTGCGAAAAGGCAACTAAGCGAACAGCAATAAGGGCTCTTGCTTAGATCATGACACATCAGGGATAAAGGAATATTACCCTTTCCCCACTGTAGTGCGATCTCGGAGAGAGAATATAAAAGTAGGGGGGGGGGGGGCAGGGGGGCTTGATGTGATTAGTGCTGTTGTTTTTGTATGTGTGTGTCGGGGGTTCAGTTTATAGTACACTTGTTTACATTTCGTTGAAACGTAACTTTGATGGGTCAATGTAGACCCATATATATATATATATATATATATATATATATATATATATATTTATATATATATATATATAAATATATATATATATATAGATATATACATATATATATATATATATATATATATATATATATATATATATATATAGATATACATGGATGTAATTTACAAGCTCGAAGTTTCAAAACTTTGACCTGCAAATGATCGGGACTATAACATTGAAGTTTTTAAACTTTTAAATTGTAATAAAAAAAATAAAAGCATTTTTTTTTTTTTTACATTTTTGCAGTGGGGCAAGCCCCCTACACTCCCCATACCCCCTGCTAACTAAATATACCAACTCTGAGATTGCACCACAGTGAGGAAAATGGTAAATTTCCCATTCTGTGCTGTATGGAGATCTCCATTCAAAATGTTCAAAGTTTCAAAACTTCGATCTTATGGTCTCGGGCATTTGCAGTTTTAAGTTTTGTAACTGAGTTTGTGAAGTGAATATATATACATACATATATATATATATATATATATATATATATATATATATATATATATCATTCCCCAAATAAAGGTCACAGGCATATGTATGCATGTGACTTCTGTGCTAGTTCTTTGTGAGAATCCTTATGGATTTCTAATATTATACTATCACTCTAAGTAACAAGAGCTTGTGGACACCTATGAAATGCTTATTCATTCATGGCCTACATGGAATACTTGCTACACCACCAAAAACTCACAAAGAACTTGTGTTTTGTACATATTCAGTTGAAATGTATGACTTCAAAGGAAGATCAGTAATTAATAATAGAATTAAAAAAAAGGACTGATATGGGAATAGAACATACATGTACTGAACAAATAATGCAATAAATGGCTGAATCTATTATGCTCCCTCTGCTGCTATAGTGCATTTTTACGACTCCAATCACACACTTACTCTAAGACTTCAGTCTTTTTGAAATGCCTTTCCACCTGCATTGCTGACATATCTCCAATGCAGAAAAGAAGTTAATGACTGTTCAGTCACTGATGTACATTTAACACTGAAGTTATGCAGTTAAGTGAATCTATAACAGATGCAATCAATGTTCAACAGTATTCTTTGCACTTAACTGAATAACAAGGAATAGCTTCTGAGTCTTGTGGATAGTGTAGAAATGCATAATCATCTGCAGCCTACTTGGTGTAGGTGTTCGTGTATGATACACTTATATGTGTTTTCATATTTTATTAGTGGAGCATCTAAACATCCTATAGTTTCATAGTAGATAATTTACAGCAAAATGTATTGCATATGTAAGTGAATACAACAAAGCTTACTTGGGTTTTGAAGCCACAGTCACACAGCTCATAACCGACAGCTTTGGTTATTAACCAGTGGAGCTCCTCTATAATGCAGCACTTTCTAGGCCCAAGTACATATCAATGTTGCAAAGCATTAACACGCTTGTTATAAATTAATGCACACTTTAAATTCCCCTCTCGTTCATCTACAGATAAGCACAAAATGTACACTCATACAGTCATTAATGGTATGATAATTCATCTTATTCTACAATACAACACACTTGAAGGTAACCCAGCTGAAGAATCATATCACTAACAGTACAGTCAGACTAATATAGATCTGTGTGCTCTCCGATCCACTACCTCTGTATATTTCATTGCATTTGTCTAAATATAGCAGGAATAGTTAGGAGACACAAATCATTGCTGCACAATAATTGTTTAATAACTGCAAAGTGCAGAGAAAGGCGTCTGGGTATCACTTATTGTAGGGATGTGCAAACTGTCTGTGAACCTTGGCAATCCTTTCTAGCAGTTGCTCCCATTTCCTGTGATGGAGGTCATAGTAATGGGGAGTAGAACTGTCCCCAGAACTGACTCCTTCTGCAATTTATATTGAGTTGCGTGTGTTGGTAACATATCTAAGTATGACCACAGATTATTTTTTTATTAGACCCATTACTCCTCCAACTATTGGAACTGTCTGTGCATCTTTGTTCTACATTGTTCTCATTTCTGCCTACATATCCTGATATTTTATGACATTGTGTCTCTCTGTATGTAAAATGACATAATCACTAGGTGTAGCAATTTTAGTGATCAATGCTACTTTTGTCTTTTTTCAAGGGCTACATCTATTTCTTGAACTGTTGGTAAACGGTGATCCCATGCATTGTACATTTCACCATTCTCTATAATGCTCTGTTGTTCATGTTTCCGATGCTTCTAACTACTTCTACATTTACTGTTTTCACAATCTGCAATGTAACAGTCTTGCTTCATTATTGTGCCTTTCAATGTACAGGCCTTCTGCCATGAGCGTATCACATCCTGCAAGAAGATGTGTAACTGTTTCCATCTCTTCTTTACAGAACCTGTACTTTTCTGTTTCTCCCACATATTCACTGGACTTTGTAAATCAACATGTATGTAGTCCACTGTCCCTGCCTCCCATTATTAATTTTTCATCTTTTGATTTCAACACATCTCTCCTTACCATTCCTGCATCAAATCCTGGTCAAAGTGGAGTTATTCCAGAGGATATCTGTACTTTCAAGTATATTCATGGCTTTTCCACATTTCTTCCCTTCTCATCTGACCCTTCTCCTTATTTTCATTTATTTTTGGGACTTTCAGTTGCTATCTGGTTTTTGTCTACTTCTGGTTTGATTTCCATTCTCACTTGGCACCAGAATACATCTGCTAAACTTAGATATGTCTTTTGATGATTTCCTCTCTTCATGTTTTAAAACTTTCACTATGTTTGGATCTGATGAAGTCAGCAGATATGTATGCAGCCCTACAACTGCAGAAATATACATGTAATCAATTTTGAGGAGGACCATACTTCATTCAGAGTGAGGAATATATAATCTTGGCATACATTGATTTTTATATATTATTTGGTAAGCATGAAGCATTTTTCTTGTTTTCCTGTCTAATTGATCCAATGCCTTTTGGGGCCAGTCAGTCACTCCAAAACTGTAAGTTAGAACAGGATCAACAAATTGGTTTATAGCTTGAACTTTATTCCTAGATGTCAGGGCTGTTTTCAATATTAGTTTTATTATTCTGATGCATTTATTGCTGAGTTTTATTCATATTCGTTCACATTTTGTTGATGATCCTTCATCAATTCCCAAATATTTACATATTCCTGCTCGGATTCCTGTATATCACATTCCTATCCCAGACTGATATTTTACTGCAACTTTCCTGCTTTAAATGTTGCTTTTGCACATTTATTAAGACCAAATGACATTATTATATCATCTGAAAAAAGTTTTAATGACTTGTAATTATGCTTTCATCTCCTCTTCTGAAGAACTATACAGTTTGAGTCATCCAAGAAAGATAGATGAGAAGTCTTTAAGCAAGGTTGTTTTCTGGGAGCCAAATTTTAATCAAGACCTAATTTGTTATGTAAGCAGCTTAACAGGTTAAGGATAAGACAAAACAGAGGTGACAAAGAATCATCCTGGAATTTTTTTCTCTGGTATAATTTGACTTTGATAACGGCTTAACTGCAAAGTGGTTTGCCATTGTTTCATGGTCAATGCAATGTAATTCAACAGCATATCTTATACATCTTTAAGCACTCCTTTATCTGTGAATGTGAGATGCTATCAAATGCTTTTTTGTAAACTATCCATGCCATAGTTAGATTCTTATCCTTTTACAATGTTCTATTATGGCTTTATTTGGCAACAAAAGATGCTTTGTTTCATATGACTTTCTTTTGTTACCCCTTTTTTATTGCCATGATTAAGTTTTTTTCTTTTAAATGACTATAAGCTCTGTCTGTAGCAATTCCAGTATGTAGTCTGTACATCTAAACAAACAAAATCATGTACCCAACTGTGGCTAGCCAAAAAAAAAATACAAATCAAAACCACTTATAAGCTAAAACCAGCCAATGAATGACTTCTTTAGCATACAAAAACTTTTTTTCACTCTTTGTCAACTCAGACTTCATCAGAAAAAATTTCCACAAAAAGAAACAGCATTATATATATGAAACCTAACCAATAAGAACACTCAAATCATTAACTTATTAAGCTTTTAAAAATAAATAATTATTTCACAAAAATCCCCAAATTTATTAACTAATAAATGTAACAGGATGTATAAATGTGGCGAATGTAAAGTATGTTGTTTTATTTTAAAAGGAGCATTCACTCATTTACATAAACTGATATCTTCTAAATTTTCTGATGAAGTCTAAGTTGAAGAAAGCATGAAATAAAAGTTTTTTGCACACAAAAGAAGTCATGTATTCCTTGCTTTTAGCTTATAAGTGGTTTTGCTCAACTTCAGAAGTCAGAAAACAAGCTATTGGACTATAGTTTGTTAGGATGGCTTACTGGCTCACGCTTAAGGAGCAGTATGATTTTTCTTGTTGTTAACCAAGCTGGTGTCTGTTTAGGATGTGCATATAAGTAATTCTTAATCTGGGCTATGTTTGACTTTAAATATGTTAATACTTTTAAACCAGAAGATAGGCACTGCATCTGGGCCTGGGGTTTTCATTTAGGAGTTTTTCTTAATTTTGCTTCAGTTTCTTTGGCCATTACTTTATCCCATTTCATATCATGTAAATTTGAGCTCCTTACTGCTACTTTAAATTTTTCTAGCCATTCAGCATCTTTGTTATTTCCAACTTCTTCTTCTTCTTTCGGCTTTTCCAGGCTACGGGTTGCCACAGTGGGTCACCTGTCCACACATGATTGGCAGTGGAATTTTACGGTGTCGAGTTGCCAGCCCAGCACCCAACCTTCCACAGAAGGCACACACATGCACACACACACCTGGGGCCAATTTAGAGTGTCCAATCCACCTACAGCATGTCTTTGGGATGAGGGAGGAAACTGGAGCACCCGGAGGAAACCCACGCGACCACAGGGAGGACATGCAGACTCCGCACAGAAGGCACCCCAGCCGAGGATCGAACTGGAGAATTTATTTCCCACTAAGTCTTCATAAATATTTTTCCAAAGTGTGTCTATTTCTCCTTTTTTAGGTGGCATTTAAATTAATTTTGCTTTGTATCCCAGTTCTCTATAAACCACTTTTGTGTCAACAATGAATTACTTATTTTGTATGTTTCCTTTATATTTATCTGTATATCTTCTAAGTTTGTCTGCCTGTGCTGATATCTATAGTTTATTACTTGCAATGGTGTATGATAGATCCTGGTCTATTCTGATACCAGTATCCATTTCACTTGAACCTTCATTCTTTGAAATTTTCCATAGTTTCTCCAGTTCCAATAATGGTCATAGACTTTCCCTACCCAAAGAGACTAATCTAGATCCTGGATTTTGTTTAGAGTTCTGGTATCAGGAAAACATATCATTGGGCTATCCTGTTCTGCCTGGACCACTTCTAGAGCAACTGATCCATTCATGTCAAAGGCTAGCACAAAGTGTATACTTTTTGCAACCTTTCAACCTTTCTGAGTGAATACATTGCAAAAACATTGTGGTAGGGCTGTTCTTGAATTGAAAAGGGTTTATAGAAAGTATATACATAGTGTACAGTTTGTGGTAACCTTTATGAATCTCCCAAACGTCTTTTGTGATCTCAGGTTGTTTGACAAACTATGGTTCTTTAACTTCTGCACAACCTTTCCCACAGGCACAGCTATGCTGTCATTTTAAACATTCAGTTCTTCCTTGTGACTTGCACTTTTTTCTTTTGACACTAGTACTCAGTCTTTTTGAAATAGTTGTGTTATCTGAATTGAAATTTCTTACTTGTAAAACCTTTCCTGATAGTTGCCACCTTGGTCAGAAGTGTTTCAAATCAGCATGCTTGTGGATGCATTATCCATACTGAATTTTCTTCAAAGACAGTATATACATAAGGACAAATCATTCCTTCATGCCAAAAGTTGCAACTAAATGTAATATAAATTAGTCAACCTGCCAGTGTTCTTCCCTAATCATGACAGCCATGGGGAGTATCTGCTACAGTATGTTGATCTTCACAGGTAACTCATATTAAACTGGGATAGAATGAAGGTCATAAGGA
Source organism: Protopterus annectens (assembly GCF_019279795.1). Taxonomy (NCBI): domain Eukaryota; kingdom Metazoa; phylum Chordata; order Ceratodontiformes; family Protopteridae; genus Protopterus; species Protopterus annectens. The sequence goes on from NC_056735.1 coordinate 1,961,310,444, forward strand.
AGGACTCATGCCTTTCTGTTTTATCGTCATCTGAAAAATGACACCAAAATGACAAAGACAGCCATAGCTGCCTGGCAAACCCTTATCTAAATACACTAATACTACCAGATTGATGACCACCTCACAATCCTTCTTTAGGAATGTTTCCATTGAAGACAACTGACTGGCAGCTAACTGGATACCTCTGAATACCTTTGAGGAAAAATATAAGCTGGATGAGATCTCCAGGTCAATGTCTGCCTTTGCAGATATTATTATCTGGAGTATTCTTGCATGAGGAGCCAACAAGTTATGACAGAGATAAAATTCCCAGTAAAAGTCATGAATTTTACATGCTGACTCTAGTGACAAAGCTGTGTTGGTAGTTTCAACTCCATCATAGTTTTCCTTCCTTCCCTGAGTTTAGGGGATTTGACAGATGCTGTCATAACTGGAAACTTTTCCTATGCTGCTTAACTTCTTCTTGTTTTGTATACTATATCTTTTGCTGGCTCTCAGAGGTCTGTAAAGGGGTCCTTAAGTGCTGAGATTTATGTTTGAAAGGGTATGGACTATGGTGGCACTGGAAGTTATTTTGAGCTAGGACAACCAAGTCAAGCCAGCCCCAGTCTTAGCAGTGATGGAGATGTAACTAGTTATCCAGATGAATCATTACAGTAAGTATGATGCTTTAAGTTTCAAGAGATGATTGTTTATTAAATGAAGAGGTCAGTGACTATATATTGTCACACAACTCCTGCCACATATTCAAAATAATAAATAATTACAATTAACATAAATTATATTTCTTAATTCTGGTATTGTGGTTGGTATATTAAGCTGAATATTCAGTCCCCTAGATTTATGAAACCCTTTATAGCATGCAGGATTAGTCTAAGAGCTATTTTCGGCAATATGGCCGATGTGCGATCCAGGAACAAGCTCCTGGGACATACACGTGAGCTCTTAGGCTAATCCTGCATGGACCGAGCTCTTGTATGCAAATTACCCTCATTTGCAGGTGAAAACCATGCAAATGAGGGTAATTTGCGATCCAGGAAGCTGGCAGCTGTCTGTACAGGACGAGTGCAGTCTGCAAAACTGTACTCGGTTAGTAACCGAGTACATTTCTGCAAACTACAAAATGGAGCTATGACAGCTCAGAGTAAAGACTGCATATCATCGAGGAAGCATGCCAATGGCCAAGTATAAGGCCATTGACATTGCAAGCTGTTTCAAAACTAAAAAAGTCAACTTTTATTTTTTTTTCGCAGATCTCGGCTGTTTAAACATAGGGCAGTGGCGTGCAAATGGGATCGGAGGAAATAGAAAAAAATAAACTTATAATGAGCATTCTAACTAAAAACAGTATTCTGCCATGCAAGTCAATGGCAGGCATAAGACAACCTCACCAGTGAGTAATGGTTGCTAAGGGGGGAGGCTCAGTGTGGGATATGTAACTATTGCATTAGCAGGCAATCCTATGCAAATGAGGGGAAGGATAGTGAATCCCAGATTTCCCCAGGGTGTGAGGCAGGTCCCAGAAGTGTAAAAGTATAAATAGCTGGTTGCAAGACTAGGATATAGGTGACATCATGGGGATGTGTGTCAGGCATACTGTAAGTGGATTGAAGTCCTCTGGCTCAGAACTGCTCCTAAGCTAAGATAGAGGTGTGTCCAACTGCCTAGCACTCTTTACAAAGTGTAAACGGATGTGCGTGCCGCACACCGGGTTTTACAGGAAGAAAAGGGAAGTTAAACCAGGAAATAGCAGCTCTGTGCCCATTTGAGCACTCCATTTGTGTGGCGCACACACAGGCCTAAACAGCAAGACAAAGGGAAGGGAAAACAGCAGTAGGAAGGTAATCAAGGAGAACTAGCTTAGCTGACAGGTGAAATGTATCAGAAACAAACAATTACACAGGCAGCAGACCAGTCCAGCACACCACTATAAACTATGCAAACACCTTTCCCCCTTGTTTTTCTCAAAACCTCTGCACCACCGGTGTATACAGATGGGGACATTTTACAAAACAAAAGCAAGAGAAAAAGTTTTAGGGTCTGCTTTTGCTAACATAAACCAACATGTGCAAGAGGCTGAGGGTGGTGAGGATGTGAATTATGCTGAGCAACCCACAGTGAGGAGACTGAGAAGAGTGCACAGACACAGGGTAACCTACCAAGGGCTACATAAACTGGAGATAGTGGAGAGCTATAGGGTGGACAAGGACCTCCTACAGTAAATTGTTGAGCTGTGCCGGCCACGCTTCACACACAGAACTAACAGAGGGGAACCCATCCCAGTGGATACCAAGGTATGTGTAGGCCTAAGAATACTAGGTATAGGTACCTTCCAAAGGCCAACTGGAGATATGATGGGGATTTTACAAGCATCAGCATCCAGGGTACTCCACCAGTTCTCGGATGCCATGTCAGCACATGTCGGTGAGCACGTATATTTCCCCATCACCCGTGAGGCATTGGCCAGCAATATGCATCTCTTCCACCAAATAGCAGAATACCCTGAGGTAGTGGGTGCAATAGACTGCACGCACATGTGCATTAAAGCACCACCAGGTGAGCGAGGTAGGGTCTACATCAACCGCAAGGGTTTCCCCTCCATCAACTGCCAGGTCATGTGCGATGCCCAGGGCATAATAATGAATGTGTGTGCTGGCTGCCCTGGAAGCTACCACGATTCCCACATCTGACATCTTATGCAGCTGTACCACACATTTGCCATTGGGGACATCCCACACGGTCACCTAGTGGGGATACTGGATATGCACTGGAGCCATGGCTGATGACACCCATCAGAAATGCACACACACACGAACAAGAACTCCATAATGAGGCACACGCACAAACACGAATCATAATAGAGCGCGTGTTTGGGATGCTCAAGTCATGGTTCAGGTGCCTGGACACATCCGGTGGAGCCTTGCAGTACTCACCAACTACATGTAGCCAAATTGTCCTTGTATGTGCCATGCTACACAATATGATCCTGCAGAAACAGCTGCAGCAGGAACAGCATGATGAAGGGCCACACAGCCCCATACCAGTGCCAAGGCCTGCACAGGTGCAGAGTGACTCAGAGCAGGAACAACCTGAGCCTGCCCCAGTAGACAGAAGGAGGCATGCCCAGTATGCCCTGGCCTTGGCAAGGAGGCAACGCATAGCACATGCACTGACACAGTAGGGACCCAGGGAATTACACCTCTCTCCGACTCGCACATGCAGTAAAAGGGATGCCAAACATGACACTACCTGTGCTCAACCATGTATAGGGAGTGTACTATGTGCATCCGACATAGGCAGCCCTGCAGCACCACCCTCAATACTGGGCCACCCACAAGGTAAGTGACTCACACATGCCAGTTGGAGGGTCACATACCTAACAACAATCACAGCCAGCAGGATAGGTGTAGACAAACACAAACAAATGCTGTACTATGGCCCTCTGAATGAGCCCTATGAGTACCCCTCCCCCAGGCCTACACAGACAGACTACAGCAGGTCAGGCAGTTGGATGTAAGTTGTGAAGGCTAGGAAGTCAGAAACTAATATGTAGGTAGATAAAGCTAAGATCTGTAGTACACCGGTATGCCTCTAGCCAGCATGATAGGTAAGACTACAGAGTGAAATGGTGTACCCGATATACCAGTACAGTCCTAGCAAATGTGTAAAAGTGTCAGGTGTGCCCCACTATCCTATGTACACTTATAGTAACAGTCATGTGTGCCCGCCCACCCCTGTAAAGAAATGTAGAAACAGTCAGGTGTCCCCCCCCCGTTATGCAGAAATGTAGCAACAGTCAATGCCAAACAACTGATGTATACCCTGCAGACACAGCATGCTACCTGTTGGTGTACAACACAAAGGTCATTACCGCAGTACAAACTAACTGGACTTGATTCACACATGCAACACAGATGGCCATACTGGGCATGCTCACACACTTAGAGGAATGAAGGCAATATCAGTCAACAACATACTGAAAGGTCAAACTGGGCATGCTCACACACTTAAACACATGAAGGCCATGTCTGCAAACACCAGTGAACAAGACATATCTAGCTGCTGCAGTTCTTATTGCCGACATATGTCAGTATGCACCACTCCTGCCTTGCACACACAGTGGATAGGAATACAGACATATATGTAAGGACAAAACACTATAATAAGCCAAAGGTAGATGGACATAGATGTGTGGAAGAGGGTGACCATGACAAGGAGCTATCTGGGCCTGCCCCACCCAGCACACAGCCAAAGGGCCCCAAACACATGAGGTGCAGGTGTCACTCACTGCAGATACTAGCCACCAGTATCTGTCAGCATGACAGACTATGTGTTGCATGTGCCAGATGTGCAACATGACTGTGCAAGGAAGTAGTCACCTAGTAGCTGTATACACGTATCTGTGGCATATGACCCCGTGTGTGCCCGCATGTGGCATGTCAACCCCTACATGAATGGGTTACAGCCCATGCACACACCGCCCTCCTCATAGCAGTATCATGACAAGCCTGCTGATGTCATCCAATGTGAAATACACCTTTGGGAGTGATACACTAGTTAGGTAGTAGTTCTAACCCCAGACTTGGAAGCTGTGTGAGTGTTTGTGTGTGTGTCTCTCTGTCTCTGAGTGTGTAGAGAGAAATGCTTTTTAGGCTACTCACACTCCGTACAATTCATATACACAACTTTGGCAAGGCCGCTGATGTCACTCACCTAGAAGTACACCTCTGGGGAACTCATAGCCCAGTAATCTCTGTAGCATGTCCTGTAACTGCATACTGCTGTAGTGTGATAAATTAGTTAGGTAGGTGTTCTAACACCAGACCTGGTAACTGTGTGAATGTGTGTGTGTCTGACTGAGTAGAGGGCAATGCTTTTTAGGCCACTCACACTCCGTACAATTCATATACTCAACTTTGGCAAGGCTGCTTATGTCAGTCATCTAGAAATACAACTCTGGAAAAGTTATAGCCTCGTAATCTCTGTAGTGTGTCCTGTAACTGTGTACAGCTGTAGTATGAAAAAGTAGTTAGGTAGGTGTTCTAACCCCAAACTTGGCAACTGTGTGTGGGTGTAAATCTGTGTGTCATTGCATTTCTGACTGAATAACGAACAATGCTTTTTAGGTTACTCACACTCCTTAAAATTCATATACTCAACTTTGGCAAGGCTGCTGATGTCACTCACCTAGAAATACACCTCTGGGAAAGTCATAATCCAGTAATCTCTGTAGCGTGTTCTATAACTGGGTACTGCTGTAGTGTGATTTAGAACTGTGGTAGGGCTCCATCTCCACCCATGGCAGTTCTGGATGTTTTGTGTGTTTTCAATGTCTGTGTATGGAGAAATGCTTCATAGGCTACGCACTCGCAGTACATTTCAAATGCCCTACTTTGCCAATCCTGCTGATGTCATTCATTGTGAAATACAACTTTGGGTAGAAAGTTCTTTAGTAACCCCTGTGGTGTGACCTATGCTATAGTGTGATATAGGCCTTGGTTAGGGGTTCTATACCCACACATGCCAGTTATGGATGTTTTGTGTGTGTCTCACTGTCTGTGTAGAGAGCAATGAATTTTAGGCTAGTCACTCACAGTACACTTGAAATGCCCTACTTTGGTAAACCTACTGATGTCAGTCACTGTGAAATACATCTTTGGGGAAGAATGTCTCTAGTAATCCCTGTGGTGTGTCCTATAACAACTCCATGATGTAGTGTGATATAGACCTTAGTCAGGGACTCTCTACCCACACATGTTAGTTGTGGATGTTATGTGTATGTCTCACTGTCTGTGTACGGAACAATGCATTTTAGGCTAGTCACTTGCAGTACAGTTGAAATGCCCTACTTTGGTAAACCTGCTGATGTCATTCACTGTGAAATACACCTTTGGGGAACAAGTACTCCAGTAATGCCTCTGGTGTGTACTGTAACTGTGTAGGTTCGTAGACTAGTACTAGGCAAACTGCCCCAGTGAGCCATTTTAAGCCCAGCCAATTACCCCATGTAAAAATCAAACCATGCACCTTGTGACTGTAAGGTAAGCACCTTAGCCATTACACCAACCTCCCACCCACCATGGCATGTGGTGCACAGCATTGGCCACACACAATAGTCACTCAGGTGACTGGATGGGGGATGCAGTAACTCATATCATGTGTAGAGGTGAGTGTGTGACACCTGTGGGCAATGTGGAGGGGGTTTTGCTTATTTCTTTTATGGTGGCCCTACTATATATCACAATGTCAATCATACAGGGATAACAGATGTAAATTAGCTGGGAGGCTGGGGTGCAAAGCCATACCCATACATGTGACATCAAGGCTAGCCAATCCAAGTTAGCAACCCCACTATTACCCAGAATGCAAACTCAACCCATGTGTCATATGCACACACATGCCTAGGCAATAGCCAATATGTGGGTAGTACACTGCATATTGACCACTGATAGTAACTATGCAGTGATAGCAGTGGGCTACAGAGGACATGTCACCCTGCCCATCTGTCCAATATGCAAGTACATGCAGACAGTGCACCTCCACCATGTTCCCCAATGGACACCTGTACCACCTGTGGTGCCTTCACATGTGACTCACAGTGGACATACCATGTCTGACAACATGCCCTGTATGGACAGATGACACTGACATCAGGGAATGCTGTTGGCATGCTATCAATGTAACAATCCCATAGCCAATTGCATGGAAACACACTCCAATACCTAGGAACATCATGGTGGTATTGGGCCTTTGCAGTCACTGTGAGCAGGAACTAGTTCTGTTGTTTGGCAAACAGCATATCAGATGGATTGGAGATTTACCTCTAACAGCATACACTGTGGAAAGAGGGCAACAAACAGGAGGGGGATGTGCCTGACCTGACTACAGACTGTAAGTGCTGCTATACTGCATTTGGAGTAATGTTGGTTTAACAGTATTTGTCTGGATATGCCTGTCATACATGTCACAATACCTCTCATGTCAGCTACATGTATATGAGGAATCCCCATCTGCAGGATCATCTGCAGACTGGGCAGTGTTGTGCCTATTGTTTCATGTGTTAGCCACAGTGCCTCTAACTGTGGAATGCAGAAGGTAGTGTGAGGATTGTAGTCTGTAGATGGTTAAGGCTGTGACAGTTACTGACTTCATATCTCTCATAGGAAATATGTCACAACAAACCACGTTACAATGGAAAATATATGAGGTTATCACAGCAACATGTCTATACTGGCCCTGTGTATGTGCTGTCAGCCACAACTCTGTCAACCTTTGCACATATGGCGTGCATTAAGTGGTGCATATGTGCTGTACACCATAAATACTGTCATTATATCTGATAACAAGACAGTGATATATCAGATTGCTACACATGTCATGTACAGTAGGGGTTATACTTCATGACATAAGCTGGACATTCTGTGGATGTTTGTACAGTACTGAGGTCTGTGTAGTGATGGTGAATGTCGGCAGTGTGTGTATTGTTAATATGTACTTTAGCCTGTGTACAGACTGTGGTAGATGTCATTGTTCTAGCTCCCCTACTATCAGATGTTACATGCTGCCCCACTGTATGTTACCATTTTGCCATACATGTTTGCAGGGCCATGCACACATATGTCCCATACCACAGACAGCCATCAGACCAAACTGTGTAGCAGCCCAGTATATGTAGGGTCATTCTGTGAGTGGCACATATGAGGATGGTGTAGAACAGATAGTCCATATTCTGTAATATTATGCTAGCTTACAATATGTGGCTGTGGCTGTGTTCACATTGGTTGTGGTTAAGCACTGTCACACAGGTGTATCTTACCCTGTGCTGTGACATGGCTGTTGAGCCTGCAATATATGCAGGTACATGTGCATTCCCCCATACGAGATGTAGGCCATTGTTGAGCCACTCTGCCTTTAGCCTGCACAGTGCATTGTTACATGCCTAGCAGCTTAGTGTACTTAACCAGTGGGATGGTATGTGCAGATACTTGCCAGATGTACTGCTTCTGAGCCTCCCTTAAATGTCATGTATGTCAGACAGAGCAGTGGGATGCTGTACAGATGTATGTTAATATCTAGTGGGTAGTATGTGTCCATGGCACGCCTGTACCAGCAGTCATTATGTGTCAGGCCAGACAGGAGTCTGTGAATCCAACACCTATGGTGCCAAATGTATACCAGTCATTATGTGTCATACCCATCTACATGGCTGTCTACATCCATATTGTCTGGCTTGGTACACATGTGGTTCACTAAGGGATTATTTGTATACCTCTGGACTGTACAGAGTGTGTCCAAAGTTCCACATATAGTGGCCAATATCTTTGCTGCACTCCACAGGGGCATTACATGCTAGTGGTGGTACTTTACAATGATTTCCTTAGGATGTCTGTCAGTAGCCAATGGCACACATGTTATAAGCAGATGTCAGCATCCACACACACCATATCTGTGAAGATAATCCCAATGACAGTAGCAGCAGTCTAGCAATATACCTGCTATACATACCTGTCATCCCCTTGCACTACGACTTTGGAACTGTAGGGGATGGAGTATGGCTACACTCCATGTCCAGGACACATGGTGGAAATTTATGTACCTATACTTATCCAGATAGCCATATATATATAAATGCACATGTGTACTACATTCAATTACCACTGTCATGACAACCTCCCACTATAAATCCCTACATCATGTGGGCGTGGTCCCTTTACATTTCCTGTGTGATGGACATCCTTCCTGTGTGTGGGCGTCAGTGATATAGACAGCAGGTAGCAATACCTCTTACAGGTGAACCTGCACACTCAGAGCAGCCACATATTTGTAGGAGGATCAGGAACTACAGACAGACCGTGAGTAGAGTTGTGTTATGCTTTGCATAGTACTGGTGTTACAGGGTGTGTGTGTGTGTGTGTGTGTGTGTGCACATACTAGTGTACCTTGGAATGCAGTCTGTCTGCATAGCTCAGTACCATGGGCCTATCCACTTGCTGGACAGAGGTATGCCTATCATGTGTTGTCCATCCACCACACAGGTCATATGTCAGATATTACACTGGCAGTGTGTGTGTTGCATGCTATCAGTACATGGCTACATCCATTTCTATTTCTAACCTCAATTCCCTGACTAAGGGTATGTTACAGACTATCATGTAACACCAGCACTTTGCTTAGTGTATGGCAACAGTGATCCACATAGGTGCCTGTGTTCAAGCCTCTGTCCTCCATCTACATACCAAGCTTTGCACATATGTCATGCTGTTGGGGCTGTTCTGTAGTGGGCTGTGAGTATATCACACTGCCATTGCTGCCATTAGTCCACTGCTGTTGTATCCCCCACACATACAGTGGGGCTGGTGCCATATATGTGTGGGCATCACCTACAGAACACATGTGCGCCCATATGCACTGCAGAGGCCAGTGTATGTAACAGTGGTATATGGGCCTGTATTATTGAGTCTAGGTGGGGACACCATAAATGACCTAGGCTTTTACAAAATGTGGGAGTATCAGGGGTGAGCTGTCACAAGTTATCTGGGTGTACAGTACTGTATACTCCACCTATATTGACATTACTTACATGGCTTGGGGTACTGTAAGACTACTGCCTCCTGCTATACAGACTGTTCTGTGCATTATGCCTTGTTATGTACTGGTTACAACCCATTTGATCACAAAACGTCTTTACCTCCTACAGAGGTTGTACAGAGTGTAGATAGAAGCTGCTGAACTACACCCCTGCAGTACGTAGTGTTGATTGTGTCTTACCCTGTGGCCCAGTCTGTCTGCACTATTGTACATTCTGAATGGCTTGGCCTGGACAACAACAGTTGTTAACCTTTCCAGACTACTGTATTAGTGTAACTTTCATAGTTGCAGTACTCTGTTTATGTGGTTGTCAGTATCTGAACAGCTATATGACATGGCATATAGAACTGTTATGGTACAAATCCTTATTCCCATTTCTGCAAACCTGTGTGTAGTGTCTTTACTATGACCTTTCTATGGGTATATCTTGCAGGCAACGATTGACACTAGTATGTGTCGCCCATACAGTGCCCAGTTGTTCAGGTGTTAACTGTAGGCATAGTGGCTGTTCCATATTGTGTGCACCTTCTACATATGTATCTTACTGTACATATATCTGCATGTGTAGGTGTAGTCACATGTAGATATATATATATATATATATATATATATATATATATACACACACACACACACACATACATATTGTATATCTGTATCTGCATAGCTTTCTCTGTATATCTGCACCCTGGGGATGTTGATGGCTTCCGCATATTACATGACCTATGGGAGGCAGACTGTACTTGGTAGTGTATTGCAGTGTGCATGTGTTTGGCTGTGGGGGGGGTGAGAAACGGATCATCCCTAGAGGGCTACGCGTACTAAAAATGCCTACTACAGGTAACCATTTTCCTGAACTTCTATTAAAATGGCAAAAACTAAATATAGATTTAAGCTTCAATTATATGAAGCTTCTGATAGATTTTCACAGACCCGAAGAAGAACTGTTAAGGGAAAAAGTGACTGCCTTGCATACATCTATTGTTGCCAAATATAAAACACCTAAAGCAACAATGGGCCTTGACAGACTGATGGACAATGTGTTTCTATTTGAAACAAGACTTTTTAACCAAAAGAAAACTAAAATTGAGAGAGACACTACGGACTTCAAAAATGGCCATGTCTTCACTTGGCCTAGGACTACAAGGAGGGAAAGCAGTATAAAGAGAGCAGTAACTAGTGACACTGCAAACGCTGATAATGTCATTGTTAATCTAGAACAGGATGTTGTTGTTGTTGAATCTAATATTAATGAAGTGAATGTTGACATATCCCATGCTAAGGACATTGCTAATATATCTGAAGGACTTGCCAGTAATGTGAATTTGTATCCAACAGTCATACAAACTAAGGGACATAATAGGCAATGTGATAATCTTCCTAATGTTTTTAACTCTAATGTAAAGGGTATTGTGAACAATATCAACACTAAGAATGGGAGTATGCCAGTAGTTAAGAAGAAAGTGATGACAATTGAACAAGGGAAAGATAGTGATGTCACAGCTCCATCACAAGAGGTCCCTTACCCTATCCAGTCCCCCCTACTCCGAGGGCGTTCTCGCTCAATGAGCAGGGGAAGGCAAAAAAGGAAATTCATAGAACCAAATCCAGTGGGACCCACACTCAAGAAAATGTGGACAAAGACAGGGAATCCCTAGTTATAAATTTATCACATAAGGACCTTAGTACTGAAGAGAAAGAAGTACTAGGGAAGGGTTTATCCTTTATACCTACCCGAATGAGTGAACACACTGATACTGTAATAGATGTGAGGATGTTTGTAAGAAATTTGCAACTTAGACTTGATTTTGGAGAAGTTGATAGGGACCGAGTCATTAATGTGTTTAAACCGGTGAGCACTTACTCTCCTGCCTTACACCCAGTGATTGACACTTATACTAGACTTGTAGAAAATGATTTGTATGACTATTACTCAACCAAAAAATTCAAACAAGGGAAGAAATTCGGCAAAAATAATCTGACATTTAACCAGAGGAAAGCACTACAAAATTTAAAAGATGATGACAGCATCGTGATAGTACCAGCAGATAAAGGAGGACCACTAGTAGTTATGAGCACTGAACATTACGTTAGAAATATGACTGATATGCTGAACAATGATGGCAGTTACTTGAGATTAGACATTAATGATGTAATTATAAGAATTTTTAGAGTCTATGATACTCTAGATGACTTATTAAGAAGTAATCTAATTAAGAAAGACTTTTATATGTTTCTTAAAGTCAACCATCCGCTAATTCCTGTTTTGAAAGGACTCCCTAAAATACATAAAGGGTTAGAAAACCCCCCCATGAGACCCATTGTCTCAGGACGTGGGTGGCTAACAGAACCATTCTCACTTTTTGTGGAACAACATTTGAAAACAGTATTGGAAAGTAATGCAAACATCCTAAAGGATAGTAAACAGTTTCTGCTAGAGTTGTATGAATATCTCTCCAAAGAAGACAATATTGAAGACTATTTGCTAGTAACGTTGGACGTAAAAAGTCTTTTTACTGTCATACCTAATGATGCAGGCATTAACAGCATTTCCAATTATCTTAGAAAGCATGCAGACATGGATAATCAATTCATAGAATTATTAACCATGTTTTTGGAAATTATACTAGAGAACAACATCTTCATTTTCAATGAGAATTTGTATATACAAAATGATGGCGTAGCTATGGGCACATCTTGTGCCAATAGCTACGCCAACATAGTAATGGCTGAATGGGAGAATGAAGAGTTATTCCACCTTTCTTCTTTTAGAAATAATGCTGTTTTCTATAAGAGATTCGTGGATGACCTCTTTCTGGTCTGGAAAGGAAATATAGATACCTTATTAGAATTTGAGAAGGATATTAACAGCCTAACACCTTTTCTTAAGTTTACTATGTCATACTCTTTGGAACATATTTCTTTTTTGGATGTGAATGTAATGAAACTAAGCAACGGTATCATCAACACCTCCGTCCACAGGAAAATGTGCTTTAGGAATTCCATTCTACACAGGAATAGTATGCATCCCAAGCACATTTTCGATAATGTAATTAAGGGACAAGTAATGAGAGCATCCAGGCTCAATCCCACTGAGATAGGTTTTCTAGATGAGGTTGAAGGGTTAAAAGACAGATTATCAGAAAGGTCCTACAGTGCAAGACATGTAAATAAAGCAATAGATGAAGTATATGGATTAAGAGACACTAGAGCACGTCCTTATTTTTCCAGCAGAGTTAGTATAGAAGATGAAGAAGACACTAGTAACAGAGTAAAAGATTCAGTGGTTAGTTTCTCGCTATATTATACTAAAGATATTAGTGAGGTTAAGAATATATTAGCCAAACACTGGCATCTATTGAGGATAGATGATGATGTCCGTAGTCTAATAGGTGAACAACCAAGATTCAGCTATAAAAATAAATTCAACCTAAAGCGAACTTTATGTCATAAACTCACGAGCAGCCACTTTACTCACCATATCAATACCATTCCCTGCAACAACTGCAATCAATGCAGTTATATCAATACTGACGTACATTTTAAGTTACCATCTACAGGGCATACCTTTACCTTCCACACTGGTACCTCTTGTAGAACAGACAATGTGGTCTACTTAGCTCAGTGCTGTGCTTGCACAGCTTTCTATATAGGAAAAACGAACAGACAGCTAAGAGAGAGAGTAAGGGAACACAATTACAGCATAAGGATAGGTGATGAAAGGAATGCCCTAGCCAAACATGTTAAGAAGAAAGGAAGTAAACACACCTTTACATTCTTCGTTATACAAAACATCACACATACTTTAAGAGGAGGGGACATAGAAACAACTACCCTAGAACATGAGACTAGATGGATCATTCGATGTAAGGCTGATCACCCCCCTGGCTTGAATGACAAAATTAACATCTATCCCTTTCTTAAAAAGAGGAGATTAGGCAAAAATTTTTAAGTAATCGTATCGACTGTATTTATCTTTGTGTATAATTTTTACTATTAATGTTCCTATGAAATGCATTGTTAAGATCATATGGACTTTTTAATTAAAATAGAGAAGTAATATGGTAAGGAATTATAGCCTTTGTTAATGTATATAATCCTCTATATTTATTTACATCCATATTTATGATTCAATATTATGCTTTTTTATGAATTCAATGATGTTTTTAAGTACATCCAATGGTTTAAATAATTTATAGTTAATCTATTCATAGATTATACCTATGGTAAAAGGCTTTGTATTAAGTCGTGCATGTCTAATGCATTTTGTAATTTAAGAACTACCACCATCTGGTGGCTTTTAGCTGGCATTACAATGGGAATACCTTCTAAGTAGTTCTTAAAATGAAAAATATATATAAAAACAGAGGCATACCATGCTAATTTAGATAAATGATTATTTCTAAGCAGTTTTTAACTAGTTCCGTTTTTTATATAGTAATATTGTTTGTAATGGCGCAGACTTGAATGTGCTGACGTTCAAGTATTATTTTGCTTAATGCATCACTACATTCTAAGTGCTTTAATTGAGTGTACAAAAAATTCTTTAATTGATTTGATTTTTTAATTGATTTGATTATTTAAGGGCTGTTCCTGTTAACCAACTTTGTACAGTCTGATGAAGCCCTCTATGGGTGAAAGCGCTTACTGATCGTGTAATAAAGAACGTTCCCTTTTTATTTTATGTGGAGCTATTGTTCTTTTTGAACGAGTGGATTCTTTCTATATTTGAAGTGTAAAGCCGCTGTGTTCCTGCGACATTGCTAAGGATTTATCACAGTTTTTTCATATTCAGCAGGAACACTTATTCTCCGGGCTGGGGCGTTGAAGCTATCTGATTTTTAATATCTATATATATATATATATATGCACACACACACACACATATATGGATATGTTGCATTTGTTAAGGTTGTAATATAGTTACACACGCAGACATCTAGATGTTGGTATACAGTCTCTGTACTGCAGCATGATAGGACTGGCTGATATGTTTCTGAAACATTGAATATCTGTGTATCTGTCATGGCTTAGCGGTACATCACTTTGTCTAGGGTGTGCAGGGTCCTAGGATTGCGTCTTACAAGAGCTGTTTATTTTGTTGCTGGACAGAACACGGCCCATTGGATACAGAGTGATTAAGGCTCTTTAAAGCAGTTGTAAGCAGGTTTGTGAGGGTTTACGCAGAGCTATGCACTGCCTATACAGGTTAAGCAATTTAGAATCTGAGTGTATGAAAACGTAAATGGAGGTTAGCAGTGCTTACCGCCATGAAAACCCATGCAAACCCACTTACAACTGCTTTAAAGTGCCTTAATCACTCTGTATCCAACGGGGTGTGTTCTGCCCAGCAACAAAATAAACAGCTCCTGCATGGTTCACAACCAGGACCCTGCACACCATACACAAAGTTATTTACCACTAAGCCATGGCAGCTATACATAACCATGATGTTTTCACTTACATATCATCCAGCCCAGGTATACAACACTGCAGGGTATGTATTCCGCCATGAAGATGTATTTGTGTGTGTGTATATATATTCATCTTTAAATGGATATAACATATCTATATATGTAGATATAGCTATAGAAATATAAATATATCTATATATATATATATATATATATATATATATATATATATATATATATATATATATATATATATATATATATATATATATATATATGCCAATAAATACATATATACATACATACGCATACATCTATAGATATATATGTATGCATCCGGGTCTACTTGATATGGCCGAAATTTCAAAATGTCGACTTTCATATGGCCGAGACGATAAGATCGACATTTGAAATCTCAACCATACAAGTAAAACGCAAAACACAAAACACAAACACAAATTTACCTTAATGCTGCTAGCAGGGGGGCTTTGCCCCCTTACACCCCCATGGGGGGCTCCAGCCCCCACCCCCATAACTTAAATATACGATTTCCGAGATGGCACTACAGTGCGGAAGTGGAAATCTTTCCATTCCGCATTGTAGCTTGATGCCAGTTCCCCATGGTCGACATTTCAAATGTCAATCATATGGTCTCGGTCATATGAATGTTGCCATTTTGAAATGTCGACCATTAGAAGGGGACACATACATCCATATATCCACATATATACAGCACTGGGAATGCATATATGTCAACATATATATGGCTCACCTTTCAAAGGGAGGAATCCATGTATCCGAAAGCTGGAAGGCCAAAAGTATGTTCTCAACATTGCACAATCTTGCAATAAATGCATCAAATGTGCAGTGAGCAAATGCCACTATGCATTCGCTCATTGCAGATTTGGCAATTTGGGTGCAGATGGCACTATAGTGGGGATGGGGAATATTTGCCTCAGGACAGTTAATGTTAAAAACGGACAGCACCACTGTTATGTGGTACATAAACAAGCAGGGGGGAACCCACTCATACCCTGTCTGCAGACTAGCCATGGCTCTGTGGCACACAGCCTTGACCTACCAAGTTAGCATATCACAGTAGGGGGATTGTGGGGGGCCCAGCCCCCAAGATGGGGAGTGCATAGGGGCATGCCCCACTGCATTACGATATGTATTCCAACTTGCAGTTTGAGAGTCAGCAAAGGTGCCTTTAGAACTGTTGTGTTTTGAACTGTAGTGCAGTAAGAAATGACGTATTTGTCCTTTTGGTTTGCAGAAAGGGCCGTTCAAAGATATGATTGTCTCCCTTTCAAAGGTGAACACATATATATCCATATAGGTATATATGGACATACATCTGTAGATGAAACTGGGAAAGTAACCACAACATATAAGTCCACATGCACCATTGATGGGTTTGAGAGACCCAAACAACATACATCTGGCACAGATAGGTATCCCCCCCAGCCAAACACATCTGGCCTGCAATACACTACCAACCTTAGCAGATCCCATAACCAGGACCCTACAAGACAAGGGCAGTACATGTTAACAGTACTCCATCCCACCTGTAGGATGTCAGGCTCGCATTACTAACATATCATGCAGTGCAGTCAAGTGATGTGTCATGCTTGGGGAATTGGTGGAACCCCCTGGGCAGGCACAGTAAGTAGCTGGGATCCCTCATACGATCTAGTAGGCCTACACCTGACAATGGATTCACCAACATTGGCAAGGGCTACCCCAAATCCACCATGTCAGCTGGGAACTACCAGCAAGTAGCCTGATGACCCTGGTCTGCAGGGACATGGAACATATCAACAATGAACCCTTGGCCAATGTCACTGGTAATCTTAACACATGGGGCCCTGCCAATGTTGGACTTGTCAAAGGCAGAGAATACAACATGAACCTGGTATACGTCCTTTACCCAATCATGACAGGTGTACATGAGGGTTAGGAGGTGCACAATGCCTATGTAGAACATCGAAGGCTTTTGTACACCATCCCACATGTAGGAATGTGTGTAGATGTTAAGGGATCAACCTCCATTCATAGAATATGTTTCCACCAGGACTGCTTGGCAAATGCCAACATTCCACAGGTGCCATCCCCTGGACATTCAGTCCTACACAGGTCATAGATGTGTTAATGCCCTCCTCCACACTGTAGAGGTGTGCAGCATTACTGGGGTTGCTATAACTCACTGGGTGTGGCTGTTGTGGACACATCCGCCATCATTGCAGTTACTGTTGCGTCTATCTCCCCGCATAGCTGTCTGTAATAATGTACAGCGTATGTAATCAGGTTGTTAGTTATTGTTTACACTATTCACAGTAGTTGAGCACCTCACACCCTCCTAAGGGTAGGGCTATGCCACCATCATTGGCACACACGTTACTGAGGTGAGGATCGCAGTAGAGTGGGGAGAGGGACATACACACTGCTGTTAGCATGTTCAATGTCACCCACATTGCAGACTGCATATATAGCAATGTGTGGTTGTGCCTATCCTGTCTTGGTGGGATTACATGTGCAACAGATGTGTTACCTGCTTGGGGACATACATTCATGTGTACAGTCTTGTACTTGTACTGCATCCAAACCAAAGGCTCTGTGTGTTGTACCCGGCCATGGCATGTGTACCACCCATTACACTTACTGGTGTCCACTGTAGAAGGCCTGCTGACACCACTACACCCATCAGCCATGTGGCACATGGACAAACACAACACAATCAGAATAGATAATGGTGACAACAATACAACATTGTTAAGTACAGCTATGATGCATCAGGGCTGCACAGCCGCACCTTCCAAGATATTAGCATTTCACTTTACAGCTGACAACATGCTACACATCATTCCATTGCTAAACTGTTGTACAGTCACCCTGTGCATCAGCACCATGTTAACCTGTACCTGCATCGATGTTATGGATGTCAGGGAGTGGCACCGGTATCATCATATGCACAGGGTGTGTTGTTGGTTTGCCAGAGGCCTAGGCTGAGCCATACAATTGACAACATATTTGTGTGTGTGTGTGTGTGTGTGTGTGTGTGTGTGTGTGTGTGTGTGTGTGTGTGTGTGTGTGTGTGTGTGAGGGAGCTGAGTACTGTTATGGGCCACTGGTGATGTCGTGTGTGCAGCTATGTGGTTGCCCTGGGTTTCTTGTTTATGTGTATGTGTCTGCATGCACACAGTTCCTCCATGTGGCTGCCCTATACAGGGAATTGTGAGACAGCTGCAGACTGTACCTGGCAGGGTTTTCAGTTCACCATCTCCAGCCACGGACACGGGACCTGTGCCTGGCAGGGGTGCTACAGGCAGTATCAGATACAAAGCCAGAGTGAGTACTGTCCACTGAGGTTGACAGACATCCACTGGATCCAGGTCCCTCCTGGGACTGGCCAGGGCCATGTGCATGTGGTCTGCTATGACAGTCCTTGGACAGCACCCCCCCCCACAGTGCTGGGGCTAGTACTGCACACACAGGGTTTGTGTACATGGTGCTTTTTCATAGAATGTTGTCTGTTTGCATAGCTCTCAACTGTGGGCCTATCCATATGATACCATATGATACCAAGGGGATTGGCTGTTATGTTTTGTCTGTGCACCACACAGGTATTGTCCCAGATATATCTGTGACATTCTGTCTGTTGAGTGCTATCAGTACATAGCTCCATCCATTTGTATTTCAATGTCATATTCCTGCATAAAGGTATGCTGCAACGAATCCTGTAACACCAGCAATTTCCAGGGTGTGTAACAGCAATAATCCAAATATGGCCCTAAGTTCCTGCCTCTGTCCTCCACATATATGCCAGTCTTTGTCCTGCTGTGATACAGGAAGGGTTGTTTGGTAATGGCCTATCATTATTTACCACTAGCATTACTGCTATCATCCCAGTCATGTCATGGACTCCCACACTAACTGTTGGGCCAAGTCCATATATATGGGGGCAACAGCTGTAGAACACATATGTGCCTTGTACATTCCATTGATAAGTGTGTGGTACACAGTGTTCCTTGCCCTTGTACAGCCTTTTATGGGGTGGGGGGGTATGCCATTAACCTAGGCTATGACACCTTTTCAGAGATATAACTGTTAAGATGAGGGTCATTCAGTGTGATAGTGAGATGTTAAGTTAAGCAATGTTATGTACAAGATACTGTGACATTAACACAAGTGGTACTTTCCCCCTAGGGCTTGACTACAGGGTATAATTGGAGGTTGCTGAACTACATCTGTAATTGTTGATTGTTACGTATCCTGAAGGCAAATCCTGTTTCTACTGTTGTACTAGTTGAAGGCCTTGGCCTGGACCGCATAGTATGGTATACATACACATTGCTTGCATCTACTGTTTTGTGTGGACCTTGCATTCATCACTGATTACATATTTCAAACCTTATGTGGTGTAAGCACTGGCATACATTATTGTATAGTACATGAATAATGGTTATCTGTGTATGCATACCTGTGTGTCGTGTAATTTCCTTTGAATTGTGGGTGGGTATATGTTTAATGTCAGTATTCTCATTTGTGGGAATGGTTGCCACACTACACATTTCACAGGTGGCGGTTAAAGGGCTTGTGGCTGAGGGATATAATTTGCACCCAGTACATGGCTACTGATACCTTTTGTGTGTGTATATGTGTATGTACCTATATATATATATATATATATATATATATATATATATATATATATATATATATATATATATCTATGGGTCTACTTCTTTTGGTCGACAACTCATATGACTGACACTCATTTGGTCGACAGCTCATTTGGCTTACAAAGAGTATTCAAGGCAAAAACCTGGGATTTTCCCCCCTCCCCACTGTTGTGCGACTGTGGAGTTGTCATATATAGTTGGGGGGTGTGGGGGGCACAGCCCCCCACATTGGGGGGTGTGGGGGGCAAAGACCCCCACCTAGAATGTTTGTCGACCAAATGAGCTGTCAACCAAATGAGTGTCAGTCATATGAGTTGTCAACCAAAAGAAGTAGACCCATATATATATATATATATATATATATATATATATATATATATATATATATATATATATATATATATCTCATATGGCTCTATATATATATATATATATATATATATATATATATATATATATATATATATATACACATACATACATATGAACATATGTATGTATCTAAATACAATTGTGAGTCATGCATTACTATATATATATATATATATATATATATATATATATCTACGTATAGCTGTCTATCTGTCTACATTTACAGATAAATATCTGTCCATATGTCCATGCATGTCCGGCTCATATTTTGGTCTGTTCCTCATTCACTTGGCAATTGTCATGGATGATCACAGCATTGAAGTCAGTAACTAGTGCCAACACTTTTGTGTTTTAGACTTCATCTCCTTCTACATATGTGTTCTAATACATATAACTGTGTAACTAGCACCATTTTAAGTGTATTACAGCATTAGCTGACATATATCCCTATTTGTACCCACAGTGTGGCATACTTTGTCCATACTTCTTGCATTTACAGGTTGTGTGGTATGATATTAATACATTTCCTGTACTGTTGACCAATTGTGCTGCATGATATGTTTGTGAAAACTTCAGGGTATGTATATCTGCCATGGTTTTGTGGTAAATCACTTTGCGAGGGGGGGTGAGCCCCATCCCCTGCAGTGTTTCCACCTGAAGGTGGTACAGGGCCCATGGAGGAGGAGGTCCCAGGCTGGCCCCCATATGTGCTGGTGCCTGGTGCCATGGCCAGCTGAGGTGAGACAGGTGGGTCTGCTGCGACCGGCCTTCCCATACGAGCTGTGTTGTCACAGGTTTGTGACAGATATGGGTTAGTGACAGTCAACAGCATTCAGGATTAGTTATAACAACATGCAATGGTATTCCCATTAACCCAACACACCAGATTTAACACAGTTGCAGAGCAAGCAGAACACATGCATATATGGAGCAACAGTGGCCATTACAGGAGCATGCAGGTTTCATTGATGGCAACACGCCACCAATATGGGTGTATTTTAACATGGCACATGCATAGAAACAAATGTGAATATTTATAAACCATTAGGACATATGTCCCAAAAAAGTTTGGAGTGTACACATACCAGTTGAGGAGTGTCATTTGGTGATTATGCACATATGGTAGGGGTGAGAGAGAGAGAGTTAAATTAACAACTAATATATCCTTGTAGTTTTCACAAAATTCTTAGTCACTGCAGTGGTCTTTCCCTTACATGTATTATTACACTACACAATGGCCTTATATTGTACCTGGTATGTTTATAAATTTCTATATACGTGACCTGTGACTGACATACAGGCATGACAGGCTGCAGGTGTTAATGCAACATATGTTGAGAATTGATGTCATACACTTTGGGTGAGGTGCTAGAATGACAGGTTTGTTCCCATATACATTCTCTGACTATGTACACATTTAACAATCAGTTATATGTCATTGACAGCTGCCTACATTCTTGGATCATCACATTGGATTTTCAGGGGAACAGGGTACCAAGCTGGTGATATGGGCCATTTACCTGGACATGCTGGACAGATTGGAACAGTTGTGGGGTATGAATATGCATAGAACTTACAATATGAACATTCTAGCAAATTCTGTACTGTTGTTGGGTGTAATTATGCATACAGCTTTCTATCTGAACATTGTATCAAAATCTGTACAGTTGTGAGGTATGATTATGCATATAACTTAGTAGCACTCCCAGGATTCAAACCCCGCTGTGTGTGACAAAATATCATAGCTATAATCACAGTACACTGTGCTATCAGGGAACTGATGTAAAACTTTCAACTGTTTTCTATCTAAGTCTCCCTAACTTGAACAATATGACTGACCTCTTGCCACTTCCAACATTGTTATGCAGGACTTCATACCCATTTTATCTGCATACCTCTGTGTGGGTGACACTGCTTAAGATACAACAGTACTATTTATAGTATGGAGCAGATTGCCAACATATGAGAGAAGAGTAAAGAGAAGCACTCCAGAGGTTACACCTATATTCACAGACTATTACACATTTATTTCTACTGGTACAACACTTTCTAAGGCTCTTATATTTATTTGTTATGACAGTACATGCAGACTGATTACTAACCTGCCTCACGATGCAGCCTTTGCAGCCTAGCATCATTGGCTTGATGGTTAACAGCCCGCTCATATGCAGCTGTCAGAGAAATGCAGTGATATTTAGACATATCTATCCATAGTATACACAAGCTAGGTAATTATTTACTACTTAGTAGAATGAGTACTTACTCAGTACTGGGGCACTAGGCATTTGCCGAGACTCCTGGATCCAGTGTTCCAGTACATCCCCCTCCACCGCTTCAGGTCAGCCTGGTGGTGCCTGACCTGCTCACCAGTCCAGGGGATACCTGTGGCACTGGTGAGGTCACAAGCGAGATTGTCCCAGGCCTCCATTTTATACTGCGAGCCCTGGTACTGGCCCTGCAGTAGTCTTTTACCAGGAGCCATACCATGATTTTTGACTCCTGGATGCCCCAGCACTGTGCTCTAAATCGAGTGCCTTCACCCACACCAGCCATTCTGCCTGCAGTAGGGTAGGAAGCTACAACCAGTTATGGGAAGTAGTCCCACCTGTGGGGTTTAAATGCAGCCATTTCCCACACTTTCCCATGATTGGCCAGGTTTGAAAAGGCTAAGCTATGGGCAGACCTGCTTACATAAGGTTGGCACTGCTTAAAGATGTA
The DNA here is from genome assembly GCF_019279795.1 of Protopterus annectens. Classification (NCBI taxonomy): domain Eukaryota; kingdom Metazoa; phylum Chordata; order Ceratodontiformes; family Protopteridae; genus Protopterus; species Protopterus annectens. Next base: position 1,961,333,218 of record NC_056735.1, read on the forward strand.
TACCACTAGGCAGATTGAACTGGCTCCCCTACACATTGCTTACACTTACTAACTTGAGTTGTGCTGCAGTTAACATTGCTTAGTAGTTAATTAACATTATATTTGCCATTTGGCAATGATTTATTCTTCATTACAGGTTATATATGTGCCTGGTATCCGTGGTTCATGTGTACATACACTGTATGGGGACCTGGGGATTTCTACACTTTATTACAGTATCACCTCAAATCTATGCTTACTACAGTACTCCATTTCACATAGTTATGTTCTGTGGCAGGTTATACAACATTACATTGTACATAGATTCAGTTCACATGTTTGGTTTAATTTTCCTGTGGTGAGGATTAGTTTGCTAATACCCCATTCATCTCTATTGCTATGATGGTTTAGTGATTAACTACTGTGAGTATAGTGTTCAGGGTCCTGAGTTTGAGCCTTGCAGAGGCAGTTTATTTTGTTGCTGGGCAGAACATGGGCCATTGGATACAGAGTGATAAAGTCACTTTAAAGCAGTTGTGAGCAGGTTTGCGTGAGTTTGCGTGACGGTAAGCACTGCTAACCTCTGGTTATAGTTTCTTACACTCAGCTTCTACATTGCTTAATCTGTGTAGGCAATGCTTACTAACATGCAAATGCACTTAAACACACTTACTACTGCTTATTTCTGCTTAAACCTGCTTCCTAGTGCCTTAGTCATTATGACACTGACACTTCACATGTGCATTTAATGCAGTACTCAAGTTCACATTTCAATGTTATTATGTAGGTTATATGGCCAAAGGATGTAAAAATATGTTCATATACAGATTTCACATGGAAAATGATATGTGCTGTAGTTGGACTCAAACCAGGAATGCCTGTTCGTTAAATTGGTACTCTAACCACTACACTATTGCAGTGCTGCTTCGTTTGCATATATATATTCCTTGTTATCCTCTTCAGCCTTTTCAGCTGCTTTCACCATAGCTAAGCGATGGGCACACCCATGTACCTATGGTTAGCTGTACTCAGGGTTTTATAAAAATAAAATAAAAGGGTCTCTTCGTTTTATTTAAATGTACTGTTGCTGTTGAACACATGGGTACTGTTGGTGGGGATATGCAGACACCTATGAGCGGATATTTACACTTTCTTCTGTTCTACTTTGCAGGGGAATGTTTATTCTGAGAGCTCTGCTCTCAGACACACCCCCTGCACTCGTCCACGCTCCATGTAGGATTTGGGGCTCAGGCAGCGTGCCTTCATTAAAATGCATTGCGCGCTGACGTTCTCCTCTTAAACTGCCACTTCCATGCAGTACTAGATTAGTCCTGCACGGAAGTTTAGTAAATCCGGGGGAGTATCTTTTATGATAATTCCTGTTCATGTATTTTTGTGAGTGTCAAGATTTCTCTTTTATTATTATACAGGTATTATATCATACATACATATTATAAATGCATGCTTCTTTTAAGTGCTCAGTACTTCTATACCTCAAAGATTCACTGCTTTTCTCTTATAGTGTGAGTCACTGAATGTGTTTTGCTGACTTCATCTTACCTAATATAATGCAAAACTATATAAAAATGGGATACAATATAATTATTATGCATTATTAACTCATTTTCTTATATAAGTGTGGCAAAAAAACTGGTAAAAATTTTCCTTGACTAATAAAAGAGAGTCAGGCCATTCACTGCAGTTTTGCCACTGAATGTGGTTCCACCACAGGAAATGTCAACAAACTCTCAGGAATCCACTCATCAAGATTCAGATCTGACAGTCCGAATGTAGCTTGATAATAATAATTTATTTTCTTAGCTACTAATCCCTCTATCTTTCCCTCTTACCCACAATGCTGTGATCCTCAGCAGCCTCCCCCAAATCTCCTCAGTCATACTTAAGTTCACTTTGTTTAAGCTAATGGTACTTGGCTACTGTGTAGTAAAAGTTCCTATTGCTCAAAATATGTTTCTTTTTCAAGTTAGTAATTTTTGATTGCACTCCTAATTCATTTTTCAGTTGTGCTGATTTATTTATTTATTCATTTCCCCTTTCTTGATGAACTAGGCTAGTATCCTCTTTTCAGGCAAGAACCAAGGTGGTATTTATACTACAAGTGGATATTTGGCCAGAGCACTGGGGAACTTGCCATACAATATGGTAAGCAGTATTGCAAATCCCATTACCACCAAGGTAGGCAGCTGAGAGGAGTCATTCATGCAGCATCATGGAGGAGAGTGGTGGAGAGTGAGAGAGCACTGGTGTCTATGGAAAATGAGAATAGAGAGGATTCAGAAGTCCTTTTCAGAAAAATCTGTTTGAAAGCAAATTTTTGGTTGATAAAGAGAACACAGAAATGTTGGAAGACATTATTGTTGCAACCCTCTAGTCATGAGGGTTATGGGATGATATATTGAAAGATTTATTACAACAAGAAGAACTAGATATGGGCAAAGCTGTATTATGGACTGAAATGGTAAGCAGGTTAACTACAGACAAAGACAAGGAGAATACAGAAAATAAGGAAGATGGGGATGATGAATTTTTATCACAGAGAGACACATTGAAAATAAAGAACAAATATAGAAAACACATGAATGGTAAAATATATGTAGCGAGAATTCAAACTAAACAGTAAGTTACTCTGGAAAGATAGCAGATCTGAAGAAAAGTTATTTAGTCTTTATGAAATGAATCACCAGAGGTAAGAGCTTTTATACTGATTTGAAAATAAACTTTTTGTGACATTATATTTGAGGAAGGAACTGGACTTGAGAAATTAATTAATGAATATGAGAAGTACAATAAACTCACAGTTAACTGGAACTCAAGCAACCAGCAAAAAAATATTGAAGAAATGCAGTACAATTTTTATGTGTTGCACTTTCTGTTTCTCCCTTTCAGAAACATACCTTACATTTTTAGAGTTTTAGAATTTTAAAAAGGAAGATAGGAATAAATTCCCTCGCTCCCCAAATTGAGAACAAGCCAAACTAAACAAATAGTATAGGGTATAGTATTAGTCAGGCCTACTATTAATAGTAACTCTCAAGCAACCTGAAATTACAGTTATCTAGCATCTACTAATCCCCATGGCTGCCAGTTAACTGATAGTTTACTGTAATGCATTATGTTTGCATGGAACAATTATATAATAACACAAAATGGAGAGACTAAAAAGATTAAAATTCAGTTCAGAATGGGCATTGAAAAAGACACTTTATTGTTGAACTTAAAAATGTCAAAATGTTATTAATTTAGTCAAAATGTATGATAAAAGAGGATTATGGACAGTTGAGGAGAATATAATATGATTTAGAAAATGGTAAATGGGAAAATTATACATTTACTGAATGTTATTTTTGTTGAAGGTTTAAATGATTTGTAAACTATGTGGGGCAACCAAAAACATGTTTTGTTTTGTTTTTATGGCTCAAAGATACATGTACTTGAAAACTGTGACAAAAAAGATGTAATATATGTGGACAGAAAAATATGATAGTGAGAAGTGTAAGATAGAATATTATAAATGTTAAAAGATGGGGCATACTTTGATGGATTGTAATGAAAAATATATTGGTAATGAGGCAAAAGACAGTGAACAAGGACAACAAGAAAATGAGACAGAGGTGGAAGAAAAAGAAGGGGCTGTAAATAATACTATGACTGAAAAAGGCTTGGCACAGAAAATGAAGAAGAATAAATGTATTTTATAGATAATAAAGATAAAAAAGTATTGAAGAAAGTGAGTGAGAAAATAATAGATTGTATGATGGTAAGAAGGAACAATTCTATTGGGAAAGGAGTAAAAGATTTAGGAGGCTTAAACCATATGTTATTGTTTATACTGAAATTTTAAGAATACATTTTGGAAGTTATAAAGATATGAAGGCGCAATGGATGAATACTATTAGACAATTGCAGGAAATGTGTAGGGAATGGAAAGCATTTAATTCATGTTTTTAAGTATATTTAATCGATAGTTATATACTAGAAATATTAGTTTATATAGGTACAGTTATGATTTGTCCTCGGGAGATTGAAAAACAAATCTTGCAGATGATTTTTTTTTGTTTTATGAGGTTCAAAGTTAACCCCAGTTAAAAGAGGAATAAAATATATTAGAGAAGAAGAACAAGGAGGAGGCTTAAATTAAAAAAAAAATCCAAGTATTTATTTATTTATTTAGTTTGCCTTCTTTTTTAATCTTTATAAAATTCTGAAAGGAAGAAAGTATATGCAAGATAAATTAATCTTTAGACAGACAAAAAATATGAAGATTTATGGTATGAAAAAAAAAAAGAAAAAGAAATGGGATGGAGAAGAAAAGGAATGGAGAAGGATAATATTAGAATGGCAAATTGATGTAGATGAAATACAGGAGAATAGGAAGATATGGTATGAAAATGCAATGATAATACATTTTATATTTATCCATGGAAATAGAATGAGTTAAGAAAAGCTATTAATAAGTGAAGGAAAAGATTTGAAAAACAGTAATAAGGGCAAGTTTTTATGTGGAGATTACTGATATAAAATTGCCTGTTAAGGAATAAATTAACTATCAGGTAATAAAACTAAGAAAATGTATGGCATGTGTGGGAGAAGAGACTATAGATCAAACACTTATGTGCTGTGGTGGAGTTAAAAAATATGAAATGAAACAGACAGACAAAATAATTTGAGCTGGATAAAAAAACAAACAAACAGAGAATATTGTGTATGGATGGTATAAAAATGAGAGCGGTAAAACAATAGATGAGAGAGGTAAGACATGTATGGCAATCATATGTCATACATGGAAAGCAAGAACAACTGAACTGTTATTTAACAAGTTTTGGAATAAATTGGAAATATGTTAAAAGATAAAATATTAGCTGTGGTGAAAAGAATGGGAAAGTAAAGAGTTTGATAGAGTATAGGGTACTTACGTATTATTGCAACCACATTTTTAATGGCAATAGTGGTTGCCTAATGATCCTGAAATATGGTCTTTACTGTTGTACAAATGTGGTATAATGTGTGTCCTTGTAGCACAACAGTTTTTCATGTACTGATAAGAACATTTCCAAAAGATAGTACTCGTGCTGGTTCTGCACTTAACTGACAGCATTTCTGTTATTTGCAGTCTGCCTGCTGGCTGTCTGTTTCTCGGGGTAGTGGCAACCAAAGTTGTCCATGTACTTTTATTTCCAATACAACGGAATACAAAACCAACGAATGACCAAAGCACATCCTGACAGCATTAATGAAGTAAATGCTCATTGTAGTACGTGTCTTTACCACAACATGCCCGCTTCACACAGCCAAACACATCAGCACTTCTGACTGTCTGATCCACCTGCAGAATTTCCAATCATTAACAATGCAATGGTTCTTTTCACATCGTTTACAACTATGATTACAAATAAGCAAGGGTAAGTAAAAGCAAACTATCAGTGTCTGTGTCTTACTTCTGTGAAACAAGAATGGGTAAAAATAAGCAAGTGTATCTACAATTTGTCAGTATCCGTCTTACTTCTTTGAAGAATTCCTTCCACAAATTAAAAAAAATCCAAACAATAGTACGATAGCAGCCATGTAAACTGTACCGTGCATCTGTAATGCACGGATAACAGGTACAGACTCCTTTTCATACTCCTAAAAGCAATGTGAAGATTTTTGGCAGTACTTACACATTTACATAAACGGTTTCAATTCTGTCGTCCACTCCTATCCGTGGTGGTAAGCGCTATTCGCAACCTCGAAAATCAGGTTGCGATAATACGTAAGTACCGAGTATAGTATATATTCATTCTATTGTCTAAAAGGGAATTCATAGGATCATAGGTTCATCAGATGATACTAGGCTACTGGCCCAGAGGCCCTTATAAGCCTAGCCAAGAATTTTGCCCATGTTCCCACAGTCAGCACCTGTTTCCCCAGTCCAGCTGGGACACAGGTGGGATACCAGGGATTTATTTTCTGTTTCCCACCCAGTCATCCAGGTTCCTCTTAAAGAGGGCAAGAGAGGTACTATGATTGATATGGAGAGGATTCTGTTCCATAGATGGGGGAGTCTTTGGGACAGAAATCTATCCTGCTGACAACTTCTATTAATGTCACAGACCAGGTTGAGGCCTTGCATGTGGGTTTCATGAGTGGAGTTTGACTTATGGATAGATAGCAACTCCATCAAGACAGGGTCTGAGATGGCCTTGTACGTCAGACATAGGACACCTCTGAGCAGTCTGTATGAGACTGAGTACAGAGACAGGGGTTTTAGCCTATCACTATAGGACAGGTGTTTGATACCTTGAATATTCCTGGTAAGGAAGCTCTGTAGTCTCTCCAACTGCTGCATGTGCTTGGCAAGGTACATGCTGAAGAGGGCTTTGTAAGGGAGGAGTACAGGAATTGTATGACCTCCTTGCTCTTGGATGAAATCCCCTTACTTATGAGGCAGGCCATGTAGAAAGCCTTCCGTACAATGGAGGCAACATGGTGGTCAAAGGTCAGGTTGCTATCAACCTGGGTGCCCAAGTCCCTTACGACTGATTGTGTGCTTAGTATGTTGTTATTAATATGATAATTAGTGGGGACTCCATTTTCCTCAAAGGGGATAATGATGCATTTCTTGGCATTCAGTTTGAGGCCATGCCTCTGGCATTAGTTATTTGTTTGGGTAAGGCCCTCCTGGAGGACTTTTACATCACTAGGGGAGTTCAAGACAGCAATCAGCTTGCATTCATCTGCAAGCTTGGTCAGCCACAGACCACTGGTTTTGGCTTGCACCTCAGAAAAGTATATCCCAAGCAGTAGAGGCCCCAAGACCAATCCTTGAAGTACACTACTCATTATGGGCCTACTACTAGAGGTAGGTTTCTTCCCCTATTTTGACTGAGTAAGAAGTATATAAATATATCTATATCTATATATCAATATCTATCTATATCTATATATATATATATATATATATATATATATATATATATATATATATGAACACACACACACATACGCACACACACACACACACACACACACACACACACACACACACACACACACACACACACACACACACACGTATGTATATGCACACATGCACATACACTCACGTGCGCGCACACACACACACACACACACACACACATATATATATATATATATATATATATATATATATATATATATATATATATATATATGGTCTACTTGAAAACACTGACATGCCAAAACACTGATGACAAGAACACCGAGACCGGAAGATCGACAACTGAGATGACCGACAGTTTAAAAGCCCGACGCTGAGAACACTGACATGTTAAGGTAAGTGTACGATAGTGACAGACTTTAGGGTTAGGGGCAGGTTAAGTGAGTTAGGGTTAGGGTGTGGGTAAGGTAAGTGTGTGATAGTGACAGACTTTAGGGTTAGGGGTGGGTTAAGTGAGTTAGGGTTAGGGTGCGGGTTAGGTGAGTGTGCGATAGTGACGGACCTTACGGTTAGGGTTTGGGTTAAGGTTATTGCATAGATAGTTGTGTATGTAAGGTTTAGTGGAAGTTTGTAAGGTTTTTGGTGTGCTTGTGTTGTGTGTGTGTTTTTCAGAAAAGGTATTTGTTTTGTTTTGTTGATTGTCAGGATTGTGGTTTGTCGGGCATGTGAAGTTTCGTGCTTTTAAACTGTTGGTCATCTCAGTTGTCGATCTTCCAGTCTCAATGTTCTCGTTATCGGTGTTTTGGCATGTTGGTGTTTTCAAGTAGACCTATATAATATATATATATATATATATATATATATATATATATATATATATATATATATATATATATATATATATATATATATATATATATATATATATATATTAAATGTCAAGGTGACTTACCTTGACCATTCACATCCATGACCTGGAACAATGAAAAAGAATTACGAAAATTACTGAGAATGCAGATTCCTTCAAAGGAAAGAATCGACATTCAACCACTCACCATTCTGAAAAAAACATTCACGAAGAGGCGGAAATAATCATACTATTTTGCATTGTGGCAAGCCCACCTGCACCCCCCATACCCCCTGCTACTTATATATTCTAACTCCAAGATCACACTACAGTGAGGAAAAGGGTAATTTTCCCAGTCCCCACTGTAGTGCAATGCCCTTCAAAATACTGACGCTCCAAACTACGAACACAATCTCTGTATCGAGATTTCACAGTTGAAAGGAATTGTGTTTGCAATTTTGCCTTTCTGACGCTCCATATTCATTCTTCTAACTGTCGAGGTAAGCCACCTCAAGATTTTGATTGTAAGCTATATATATATATATATATATATATATATATATATATATATATAGATATATAGATATATAGATAGATAGATAGCTATATTAGTAGCTTCTTTTTGTGGAACAGCAGTTTTGCAGACATCTGCTGCTTAATCAACATAATTTAAATGACTAAAGAGAAGGTCAATGCCTGTCAACAAAAGTAGCAGATTAGATGATTCTCTGAGTTGGGGAATTTGCCCTTTCCTCAATAGTTATGTAATCTCGGAGTTAGAATATATAATTGGCTGGGGGCATGGGGGGTGCAGGGGTGCTTGCCACCCTGCAAAAAATTATATTTTGTTTTTAGTTTAGTTTAAATATTTTTGCATGCACCAAGATTGATGCTTCATGCATGGGTAGTAGAATGTCAACATGAATAATGTGAATCATTTGGTGTTGACAATATTCACATTGATAAATGTGCTAAGTAAATCCATATACAAAGATGTATTTCTATGAAATAATATTTAGTTTTTGATTGTTAAATGATTTTATGTAAAATAAAGGACCCATCCAGTTTTCATTAGGTGATCTGAGAACATTTCCATTCACCTGACTTTCCACCAGCTCAGGCAGATGGGGTCTTAATTTAAGGTTAGAGCATTATTCTTTCCTTTTTCTTCACTTATTTCCTTTTTTACCACTAGATTTTGTGGTTAGGGGTAATTAGTTGTTTTTCTCTGCTCTGCTTTACTTCAAGAAATTTTCACTGACTTTATGAATTTGTTGCAGAGTTGTTGCCATTAATTTACAAAACAAGTTGTCTCATTTCTGTGGATTTTGTGAATTGCAGTTCTTTATCAATACAGAGTTGAAAAAATGAGTGAGAAATTTAAAAAGTGCTACAACTCTGCCATAGGTCAATTATATAAAATGTGATAATTGTTTGTGGGGCTTACTTTACAAAGCCATGTAAAACTGGTCCTTCCATTTTTCCTTCCACTGAAGACTACACAATCACCTGGAGGTGGAAAAACTGAAAGCCACCACTGTTTACAAGACCATTAAGGTTTTTTTTCTGTCTTCCGCTGCCTTTGCTTCATAAAACCCATAGAGGCAGGAGCAGGCCAACTTCTTCTGAGACATACACAGTTTTCATGCTTAAGAAATTCAAGTCAAGGATTTCTACTTTTCCACCCAGGCTCACTGACTCAAATGATGCTCCATGTTCCAGACCTTAGCTCATAAACCATCTCTTCTTTTGCCTCTGAGCATGAACTAAGAACCAGTTACTGCACGTATCTGGTCAAGTCAAGCACAGGCATGCCATCTCAACAGAAATTGATTATAGAATAATTTGGCGGTCATTTTCTTCAGTTTGACATATGTGGTCCAAGACTTCCTCTCCAGCTTGTATTGGCTGAGTGCAGCACCATCTCTATAAAACGTTGCTACATTTAGGCCAAACTTATCATACTTCTTTCTCATTCCAGTATTGTTTTCTACCAGACTAAAGATCAACCCCTTGATGCTAGGGTTAATATCTGTGAACTTGTTGAGGCCACCTTTGGTGTCTAGTTTCAGACTCAAAACCTTAAACCTCAACCTTCCTGATGTTAATGCTGCCATCAGCACTGGGGTTGATAACAATGATCATCTTGATGTAGGGGAACCCTCCAGTATCTCATTTGGTTGTGGTCACTATCTCAGAATTTATGTTGGCCCTCAATATGGAATGGTTGGCCATTCTCTCCTTGGACTCAACATTTCAGACCTTTGAAAGGTGGTACTGAGGCCCTCAGTTTTGGTATTGACATTATTTGGGGCTTCAACTAATGGGTCAATGTTACTCTTGTCTTTTGGCCTTTCAGTATCAGTCTTCTTGACTACACAGAGCATGAAGTCAGTACTGTCTCCCATGATGCATACTTACCTGCATGCATTCTCATTATCTTGGACCTTCTCAAGATACAGATGAAGATGAAGTGGTAGTATTTCCAACATCACTGCCAGATGACTGGAAGTTTAAAGTGAGACTTAAGGTGATTCAAGGTATGGTGAGATGGATCCTAGAATCTCTTTCTCTCTCTCTCTCTCTCTCTCCATATAAACTCATACTCTGGCTGACATCAAAGACTGAAACAATACTAATTTCATGAACTTTAATCGTACTTTGACTTAGGAATATGGTCCTTTTCCATCATGGTATTAGAAACCCAAAAGATCTGGAACAATTAAAAAAGAGGAAGCTTCCATTTCATGAATGCATCCACTTCAGTGGTTCCATCAGGTGAAAATGTGTAGCAGTTGGCTGCACATGTGGCACAGAAGAACGGTGACATCATGGCTCTCATAAAAATGAAGCAAGACTGTATTTTCTGGTCTTCTAGTGGAATGAACTGGACTGGCTAGTATGCCAGAGGTGGACTCCATCCTAATGGTAGCAGCCACCTTGAAGAAAGCTCCTATACTGCAGACACAAGCCTTTCATCTGCCAGAGTCACGTGTTTTGGACAGGTTCAGAAAGTGAGGTTACTTGCATTCCATGCTTAATTTGAGGAAAGTAAAGTATTTGGCTCAAATTCCAGAAGAACAATATTTTTATTTATTGGACAGGACCCCCTGATGACACAAGAATTTTTAGAATATGCAAATAATTCAACTGTATTTTTAAAATTTACACATACTGCTGGTGTTGAGGAAAGCCACATTTTCAAATAGTTTTTTACATTATGAAAGTTCCCACCCCTACAAACAAAGGAAAGCGGTGGTAAAAGGGCAGTTTGTAAGGGCTGCACAACTGGTCATATCCTTTGATAGATTTTTAAATGAGTGTGATATTCTAAAAGAAATGTTTATTAGTAGGGGACATCTCTCTAACCTAGTGAACAATGTTATGCTAGAAGTAATAAATAAACGTGAAAGGGGACATTTTTTACCCCTTCTCAACCAGCAAGAAAATTATGTTGGTATTAATTTCAACAATGGATTTGTAGTAAACATTGATAATTTGAATATTGATAGTCCTAATGGTTTGAATAGAGGGGGTCATGAAATACAAAATCATTTTAATACTGTATTTGTAACAACATTTAACAGTTCTAGTAGGGGAATTGTGGATATACATTTTAAAAACTGGATGGTGATGGCAAGCAATAGGGAAATTAGAGAATCTGTGGGAGAGATAGACCCACTATTGTCTATAGAAGGGGTAAATGCCTGAAAAATAACTGTTAAGGGAACACTGAATGGCAATATGAGTAAGTGTGGTGCATGCAATTATTATCCTTGTATTAAGGAGGGTTCCAGCTTCAATGTGAATAACATCAATATTAGGTTAAATAAAAGATGCTCCTGTACTACTGAAATAGTATATTGTTCATTTTGTTCAAAATGCCCCTGTTTTTACATCGGAAGGATGGAGAGAAAATTTAAGAACCATATTTATGAACATCTGAAAGATATAAAAAATAAAAATGACAAACATGCCTTAGAAAAGCATTGCATTGAATTTGCAGACCACACATTCTAATTTGTTATTATTGAAGCCCTTGACCTCAATAAAAGAGGTGGCCCTTGGACATTAATACCTGAAAAACATGAAGCACCTTGACATATTAGAACAAATGCCACACAGAGGCCGGGCCTCAATGACTCACTTCCATTGGCATGCTTTTTTTTTCAATTGAGAGCCTTAGATAAATGAGGGTTTGTTTATTTTTAAAGAGTGAGGTGAAGCACGAGAATGCCATCCATTTAATTTATTATTTTATTCTATTTTATGTATTTTATGCAATTTATTGACTATCTTATATTATGAAAATAGCTGTTTTATTTTTATCAACAATTTTTAAATTTCAAATATTAATGGCTATTTATTTAAAGTAATGGAAATGCGAAACATCTTACAATATATGTTTACAATTCCTTTTATTTACACAACTGTTAAACTAGTTGATACATAGGATATGCAATTAGAGAGTTAAAATGTGCATACATAATTGCTTGGATATGTTGTTTGGCTTGTTGTAGAGAATAGGGGGTGTGTGTTGAATGATGCATTCAAGGATGATGATATAAAAGTGCTGGTATTGTTTGACATGGCATTCTGAAGAAGTCTCTGAATAAGCAGAGATGAAAGTGTTTAATTTTATTGCTTTGTTATTTATTTTTAAAAGTGGTGCTGAATAAAACATTTTTTTCATCGATTTTGGTATATACGGGATTTTATTGTTTTCCCCAGCTCTGCTAGTGCCTTTTAGTATTCAGTACTAAGGACATTTTGCCTAATGCCCTTTTGATGGAACCTTATTTGTTCCTGCAGCAGAAATAAAATTACAGAAGCAGAAATAAGAGTCTCACTGATGTAGGGGTTACATTTCAGCTTCCAGAATGTCCACTATCAAAGATGCAGAAGAACTCATTTCAGTCATGATTCAGATATTGTTTTCAATACTTTGATAACAGAGTATTTTGAAAAGTCTACAGAGGAGGTCAGAACTGGCAGAATGGCCAGGGATGTAGTGTGTCTCATGCAGAGGCCTGCAGTCTGGTCTTTGTGGACTTGCTCAACTGTCCCACTCTAGAGACTTTTGGGGGTTATTTGTCTTTCAACTTGTCTGTGCAGCTTGTCATCATGTGATGAGAACAATAATATCCTGTACTTACACAATCTACTTCTTCACTCCCTCTCAGACATCAGTCATTTCCCCTTCCAGGCATGCTGTTTCATAAAAAGACTTTGGCAGGGAAAGGAGCTCTAAGCTTAGTACAGAAAATAGCAAACCAATAGGTCGTGCCAGCTTAACAAAGAGTAGGCTTTTTCTCAAGATTCATTGTGGAATTCCTCATTAAAAAAAAACAAAAAAAACTTCTGCCCATCCTTCACATGAGACAGTTTATTCAAAAAGAGCTCTTTCACATGATCTCATATCGCTCAATCCTTCAGCACCTGCCAGGAGATTGGATGTTCTCATAGAAAGTCTAAGACACCTGCATGCACCTCAAGATTATAAAAGAATCACAGAGTTTATCAATCTTCTAAATAGTAGTCAAGGATTTTCTGTTTTGGAGTCTTCCATTTGTTTCATCTCATTCCCTTGTGTACTCAACAGATACATGGCAGTAATAACAGAACATCTCAGTTAACAAGAGACTAGAGATTGCCCATATCTGGATGGTTGGAGTTTAGTGGCTTCCTCAATAGACAATTTACAACATGTAAAGTCTCTTACCAGTCACAGTTCCTGTCTTTAAGGATAACACTGAATCCTGCAAAGACCCAGTTGAAGCCTTCATAGTCCATTATATTCATGCAAGATACATGCTCTGGTTTGTGGAGCATTTCTTCCCTCTGAACAGGTTTTGTCAATAGAATCCATTGCCTCACAGATTCTGATGTCAGATGGTCTTTGCAACTCTTTGACTCATTATGCTAGGGTTCATGGTGGCCTGCTTTTAGAGGGTGGCATATGCATGTTACCAAACGAAAGTTTTGCATTTGGCCCTCAGATTTCAATAAAATCAGTTGTTAATTTTTCTGAACTTGCCAGAAAAAAATTCCTGGAGTGTAAGAATCATGAAAAATGGTGGATACATGAGTACAACCTTAGTGTGGGCAAAAACATCCAAGGCCCCAACCCCAGCTGTGATTGTCACAATGCATACCTCTGATGTAGAGTGGGGGATATTTATAGGGGTAAAATATCTCAAGGACATAGTCACAGAGGCCTCATTGTACATCATTATTATGTGACTGTGGAAATGTAAGACTGTCTTGTAATGGTTCTAGTGCCACCTATACCAACAATATGCTTATGCTATGCCATTTCAACAAATTCAGGAGAACCCATGTCAACCATCTATGTCCAGTGTTTAAGAGAGTTTGGGAATGAGCCTTTGCTACCAATCAACATCTCTTTGCCATTTACATGCCAGGAGATGACAAGTCTATACTGGCAGACTCAGAAGTTGGTTGCTGATATCTGAAGAGTGGTCTCTCAACTTAGCTGTTGCCCAAAACCTATAACAGATGCGGAGAAGTGTTGTGTAATCTCTCTGCATCCCCAGGCTACACCAAATGCAGCAACTTCTATTAACTTATTCCTTCCTTGAGAGGATACATTAAGGATGTGCTCATCCAGATGTGGCTATTGGTTTTTTTTTTTACACTTTCCCATGTCTCCCCTTATTCCCAGATTTCTGCTGAAGGCCAAGGTGCGAAAGACTATTTTCATTCTGATAGTTTCCTTTTAGCCCCTGAAGTTTTATTTCCCCCTGCTGTGGCCCCAACTTCTGGACAAGCCACTCCTTCAGATGACTGTCACAACAGTTTGACAAGCCTTATCAAGACTTTCATTTCCTATGTCTAACTACATGGTTTGTCATTGACAAGCCTTATAAAGGCTTTCATTTCCTATGTCTAACTACATGGTTTGTCATTGACAAGCCTTATAAAGGCTTTCATTTCCTATGTCTAACTACATGGTTTGACATTTCTTACCTTTCTACCCTGACAGGTTGGCACAGATCCTAGCTTGTGTTTACAGGGTGAACACCAGAAAATCATTAATAGCAAATTGAATAATTTTTCCATTTGGCCCATGACCTGACACATAGGTAATTTCACTGCTCTATTTACATCTATTTTACAGTAGCGCAAGTTTTCAATTAATTCAGGTGGAAGGGTGAACAACCACAAATACAGCTGAGAAAAGCTTCAGGAGGTAAACTGCTGCCTCCCAAAGGAAAGCCGTGATACCCAAGCTCACTGTGCCAAGAGCTTCCTTTTCCTTGGGGTGAACGACCATTCTAGAATCTACTGCATCATCTACAACCCTCACTACAAATTCAAAAATTGATTGTCAGCAGCATGTAAATTAAAAATGATATGGGCTCTGCAATTCTCCAAAAACAAATGCTAAGAACTGTGAAACAAACTTTGGACAGTTTATTTCCTTCAGTCTCTTGATTTTCCAGTTCAACTAGTAACTTAGTCCAAATTGGTAAGGGGCATTCATTGATCCCCAGTACTTTTGGCAAAATCAGAGCATCTTAGCCATGCATAGTAATGAACAATGAATTCTTATTCTGCAGTTGCATCTCTCATGGAACCATCCATAGCATGGTGCACTGCATGGTTAGTTATTAAACCAGAGATCAACAGATGGGATGCAATCTGATATTCAAGTCAGAGTCAGGCAACTCTTCTAGACCCAAATCTGTCTCTTCAGTTTGCATATACAGCATGTATTTATTTATTTATTGACATTTGTTTACCAGGAAAGTCCAACTGAATAATTTTGTCCATTTTCTGTGAAGATATGGGGAGAAAAGCTCCACAAATAAAACAATAGGAAATACTTATATATAGGTGAACATTGACATAATATTACAATATACTGTAAATACATAGATTTATACACATATGAATACACTTATGACATGTAGAATAGCACACATATACCATAATTAAAATAAAATCAATACAATATCATATAACACTGAAACTTGCTGACAAGTTATAAGTGCAAGAGTTATGCTCAGTCATAAAGGAGATGTCAGAGTAGAAAATTCAAACAGTAGCTAAGAAGGAGGACAAGAAGAGTCAGGATAATGAGAAAAATATTTGTAAGAGATAATAAGTGTCGTAGATATGGGAGGCAGGAGCAGGAGAAATAATGAATACAATTATTATTAAGAATATGTGAAAAGAGTAAGGGTAAGTGAAATTAAAACAAAGGAAAATAAAAGATACGATGTATAAAGCAGAGCAGTAAATGAAAAGCCAGGAGTGAAAGAATAATTCTTTTAGTTGCGCCTTAAATAAATTGCCCTGATTGGTGCAGGGCTCATATTTACTACAGAGTGTGATTTTTATCAGAAGACTGAGGATGATGATTTGGGAGGTAATAATGGAAAATTTTTACTTATAGCTGGGCAGAAAGTGGGATTAAATATAATTTTGCATCTTAAGAGATGATGAGTATAATTTAGTAGGTGAGATAATGCTAGCCAGTTTTGAGTTTTTAGTGCAGAACAATGATGTGTTCTGTGACTTGTATGAGTTGCAAATCTAGTTACCTTCTTGTAGCACTTTTCCAGTTTAAATTTTAGGGTGGCCTGGAAGTTAGTCAAGATGGGAGAACTATATAACACTGAAGAGCAAAGTTATGTAATGCAAGAGTGACTCTGGTGGATGCAACAAGGGTTTTTTTGGTTCCTTTTCACTTTCCTAGCTTATTTTTTGTATTTTTTATACTGCATTGTATGTTGCGATCATATATGAGGTTGTCAACAATTGTAACCCTGCAGTTTTGTATGGAGCACTACTTCAATTAGTGTATTGCTTAATGTTGCGATCATATACGAGATTGTAAACAATTGTAACCCCTGCAGTTTTGTATGGGGCACTACTTCAATTGGTGTACTGCTTAGGGTTGTGATGTTGAAGTTATTTTTATCCTGGGTAAGTGATTTTGGGAAAAAAGAAAAGGACTTTGGTTTTATTTGGCTTAAAAAGGATTTGGTGATTACAAAGACAGTTTTCAGTTTAGTTAAATGCATATTGCGTAATCTTTTCTAAATTTCCTAGATTGTCTGGGAAGCAGATAAGGGTGGAACCATCCACATATTGTATAAGGCATAATTATATAGAAGTATGAAATTGTTTATAATGATTTTAAAGAGAAGAGGTCCAAGGATACAGTCTTGTGGTACACTTGTAATGATGGGTAGATAAGGGGAAATAGTAGAATTCTATTTGACTGTCTGGTAGTGTTCAGACAAGCAATTATGAAACCACGGATAAGTGGGTTGTGAGATACCCAATATGGGCAGTTGTAGTAGTTTTTATGAGACACAGTGTTGAAAGCTTTGGATGAGTCTAGAAATAAGGAAGATATGAGGCTTTATTTATGTAATTGGTAAAGTTAGGTGAACAGTTGTCATGTTATGGGCAGGTCTAAATCCATGATATGCATTAGTTATTAATTATTCCTTTAAGAGATGCAAGAGTACTTGTTGATGGACACATTTTTCCAATATTTTTGAAAGTGGGGATAATGTGCCAATGGGTCAGAAATTAGATATCTCAGTAGGAGTGCCACCTTAGTGAAGAGGGATGATATGGCATTTTTCCAGATGGTAGGAATATAGGATTCCTGGACTGAAATGCTTATGAGGATGGAGACTGTATATACAGTGGCATTAGCAGGAATTTTGAGGTATTCTGCAGGAAGGTCATCTGCAGAAGGTAGGCACGGTTTAAGTTTGGATATTTTTTATGAAAGAGGTGGCAACTGGTTTTAATGTGAGAGTCTTCAAGGAAAATATGAATGATGAACACATATGCTTTCTCAGTGTGTTCATTTCAAAATACTGTAAAGAAGGTGGAACGGTATAGGACTTCTGTTATCTCTATTTTAAAGGAGAGTTGTTGACATACTTCTCATCTGCTATAATCCACACGTCACTATGATTATGTCCCTCAGACATAGCCTTGATCTGCCTATATTTTTGTTCTTCATAAATTTTGACCTGTTTCTGGAGCATATTTTATTTAATATATAAACTGAGCCTACACAAAGATTCATTGCCACTAAATGCATAGGATCTAGTATATAAAGACATTATATTGTGGAAAAATAAGAAACTGCTCTTCTTTTTGTCCCCCTGCTATGATTTTAAAGATTAGTGCTATGACTTTAATGCTTGCGGTTTGAGAGGCATAATTGTTGTTGACATGTATTCTGCATTTGTAATCACTGCAGCAGATTATTTGACTTTGCCTTATTCTCTTTTCATATGGCCAGCCATGTTGATTTTATTTCAGAAAATCATACTTGTATGCTATTCACTAGTAATTACAACTACAAATTTCATGGTTTTGGCAATGTTCCCACAGTCTAAATGTTTAAGGTGCAGTGGAATGTAAACTATTTCCTATCCTAGATGGGTACATTTTTAAAAGATATTTTTCAGGCTTAGAAATCATGCCGTGTAAGAATGCATCACAAAAACAAGTTTAAAAGTGGAACAAGTATTTTAATTCTAAGGTAGGAAGTATATTAGGCAATTAATTATTTCCTTGATTTTTTTTTCAAAAAGCAGTTATGAGAATTGTTAAGCTAGAAATAATTCATTGCAAATATGTCAGTGATGTCTATTTTTGATTCACAGAATGCATACGCACTATAAGCAGGAAATGGAACTCAAAACCCCTGTGGTGTAAAGGTTACACAGGTTTTTCTGAACAGCAGTAATTCTGAACACCCCATTTAAAATGTCATGGGATATAATTAGGTGAATAAGAGTTTGAAAGTAAGAAGTGTTTTAGATAGCAGCTTTCAGAAGTGAGAATGGCATAGGAGACTGCTGTGTGTCTATCAAGTGTGTGGTGATGTTTATATATAATATAGCAATAACCCACACCTGCGTGTGGATAATGCTGGATTTACCCACGGTTGGTGTGGTTTGGTCAATAGGGAGAAGCCCGAGTGGCCAAACAAAGCCAACTGTGGGTAAATCCAGCATTACCCACACCCAGAAGTGGGTTATTGCTATTATACAATGACATTATTTAAGAAAAAAAATAATTACTTTCCTTAAATAATGGCATTGTATAATGCCTTCTTGCTGCCCTTCCGCAGCTGTCTGGTATTCTGCGGTAGTTCTGATGTACTGCACATGCGTATGCCTACGCAGTACATCAGAGCTGTGGGCAAAAGCAACGGAGAAAGGAAGATCTCCGTTGCTTTTTGCAAACTGTTTTGCTATGTTAAATGGGTTTAACATAGCGAGACAGCTTTAAAAACAGCAACGGAGAATCTCTGTTGCTTTTTTAAAGCTGTCTCGCTATGTTAAACCCATTTAACATAGCGAGACAGTTGTGAAAAAAGCAACGGAGAAAGCAAGATCTCCATTGCTTTTTACAAACTGTCTCGCTATGTTAAAGGAGTTTAACATAGCGAGACAGCTTTAAAAAA
>NC_056735.1:1961354935-1961427435 GCF_019279795.1 Protopterus annectens
TTCGAACTTGTAAAAGTTCGATTGGACTGAATGGAGATCTCCATACAGAACAGAAAGGGAAGATTTCACATTTCTACAATGTAGTGCAATCTCGGAGTTGGTATATTTAAGTAAGGAGGGTGTGGGGTGGCGCTTTCAAGGTACATTATACGGAATCACGTAAACCCTAATCAGTGTAACACAGGAAGAAGCGCTACCATGGGTCCTGTGAGGGGGAAGATCGCTTACCGGAATTGTCGATGATATGGACGTCGATGGATTGGTGTCGAAGAGGTGAGTGTCGGTGATTTCACAGTTCGATGAAGTCATAGGAACCCATATATATATATATATATATATATATATAAATATATCACATATAGACAGATAGCTATAGATATATATATATATATTTTTTAACCACTTTCTGAATTTATGCCTATATGTGAGCTGTCTGTGTAGTGGCTGAAAAGGATCCTGTACAAGCTAAGAATCACAGTTAAAAATAAATAAAAAAAAACTGTGCTGTTTGCACTGAATTTTACTACTGCATTTGTTGCACTTTGACTGCATTTCACACCAACTGTTGCTTTTACTTAATTTAAGTAAAGATCTATTTCGCCTGTTTTATTCTGTTGCTATTATTTATTCAACCATAACTGTTCTGCTTTATACACTTTCTTATTTAATTTAAAAACATTTATCTTGCTTTATTTCTGTTGTTCCATTGCACTTTTGTTGGCTGCAGTATAGACTGGATTCAGACCAGTTGAATTCAGTTCTGTTTGTAGATTGAGCACTAAAAATCAGGACATATATTTTGGAGAATCCTACCTGTACCATTGTAGTAGGAACATACAGTAGGACTATCTAATTGAAGGTTACTAGTTCAGGCTCAGTTTGAGCTATTTCATTGGAGAAGGGCACAGTCTGAGCTTTTTCATTGGTTTCTTTGTATTAGCTGCTCTGCTTTTGCTTGAGTACACTGCACCATTGTGCATCACCGTGCAGAGGGGGTAATTCTTGGTGGTTATAGAACCAAAAGTGCCAACAGAAGTATTTCCCTTAGAAGTGGCTGCTATCTAGCAGACCAGTTTTTGAACAGCTCTCAGCTGTTCAGTGAACCACCTAGCAGAGATTTTACCTCTTACCTATCAACATCAGATGCTATAGATCCCCTCATTTATAGCATCTAACTGTACACCCCATAGGTTAGTCACCCTAAAAAGCTCCTTGCCTGATACCCCCCTCTTTTTCTCCTTATCTGCTGAGATACCAGGTTCAAACCTTGCATTATGGACTGTCAGTTTCCCTCTGTTTCTCTTGCCAGCCTGGTGGACATGTTTTTTTTTTTTTTGAGGCAGTGTAGCAACTGCCTCATGAACACTGGCAACTCCTTACTCCTAAATCACTCAAGTGCAATTTGCAAGAAATGCTCCTACACTCAGAATCTGGAATCATTGTTCTCACATGCCCAGAACAGTGACACTAAACAGGTTATCAGGTAACACACTATGACTCTTATTCATAATATGCACCCAACACATAAACCTTCATATGCAGAGGTACTCTCCAGAAACTTACCTAAACATCAGAGACCTCCAAAACACAAACATGCTACACCCAACACAAAACCCAAAGCAAGCAATACACATAAAACACTAGCACCCGTGTCTCACCAAATAAGCCTTAAGGCAATGCACAACTATTGCAAATGTTTTAGTTATAGGTAACTTTATAGTGAGAAATACAGATGCCCCACTCACAAGGATGAACAAGGAGGTTACGGTCAGCTGCCTGTTTGGTGTAAGAATTCACCAGATCACACATGCACTCACGTCTCTCATCAACAATTGCTGTTATGACTCTGTCATAGTTCATGTTGGTGTGAATGACTTGAGATGTACCTCTCTGGACTATATGAAGATGGACATGATTGAGCTCTCTGAATATGTGTCCCAGGCAGGCATGTCCCTAGTTTTGAACAACATTTAACCCTCACCCAGGATGATGCCACAATATAAATAGAAAATGACTGACTTCAATAATTGGCTTAGTTTCTGGTGTCATTCTAAGGGGAATTCAGTTCCTGTCAGCTTGGGATGACATGGTGGATAAAGCATGCTGCTTTGCCAGAGTTGGTCATCACCTGGTACTGCTAGGCTTTTGGTTGCTAGCTAAGGCACTTGCCTCCCCCATAATGCTGTTTTTTTAGGCAAGATCACATCAACAAAATTACCCACATGAGAATATCAAACACAAGGAAACTGGGGATCATGCTGTTAAATGCTAGGAGTTTAAATCAGAAGCTGCACTGTCTGGAAACACTCCTCAACCTGGAAGATTTTGACATCTGTGGAGTCACAGAAACCTGTTTCAAGGCTCCATAAAGTATCCCGGCTTTGCAAGGCTACAATGCCTTCCACACTTTCAGCCCACAAACTGAAGGTATGAGAACCAAAGGAGGTGGAGTATCTATCGAAATTAAAGTTAATTACACCTCTAGACTGGTTAGGCAAGAAAACTCTATGGAGCTACTCCAAGTCCAAATCACCTTGGGTAAGACCCCCCCTTCAGGTCATCTTCATTTATAGGGCCCTTCCATAAATCAAAATGCCCACACAACTTATTTAGACCTACTTGCGACAATTAAGGTACAACCTAACATCCTAATCATGGGTGACTACTACTATCCTTCCATTAACTGGGAAACATATGAGCCCAAACTCACTCACACAGAAGTTCCTGGACTTTGATAACTCAAATGCCATGGCACAAATAGTGTACCACCCCACAAGGAGCTCTAATATTCTAGACCAGGTCCTCACCAGTATGAATGACCAATGCAATGCCTCAAATGTAGGGCCTGCACTGGTTAAATCTGACCAAAAATTAGTCATTTTTAATGTAGCAATAGGACCAGAACACTCCAAAGGAGAAGTCAGGCTAAAGAACTTCACCAAAGATAACTATACCCTCCTAGAGAAAGGTATAATTAACTTCCAAGCTCCAGTTTCCACAGATAGCATTGACGACTATACTAAGGTATACACTGATGCCCTGTATAAACATCTGCAGAAATGTATAGACACAGCCTGCCAGATAGGATTAAAGCAAGATCCTCAAGAAAAAAAACAACCATCCTGGTGGATGTCTAACATTAATAAATTATAAACATAAACAAAAGAAGCTGCTGTCTAAAATGAGAAAAATGAGATCCCAGACCTGGAAGAGCACCTTCCTCAGCCTAAACAAGCAAATAAGACAACTCGTAAAATCTTCAAAGAGCAACTATGAGAAAAGTGTAATAACCATAGCCAAGGATAACCATAAGGCTTTCTTCAGCTATGTCCACAACCTAAAACAGTCACTAACAGAAAGATTTAATGTATAGTTTCTCTGCTTGGCAAAACTGTCACATCAGTTATTAGTGAATAATATTGTGCTTGCTTTCAAGTTTCACCTTATAGCATTTGTGATGCTAGAGTTTAGAAATCTGGATTTAATTGATATTGCTGTCTAATGTAACTGGAATTGTAGAATTACTGCTTTACACACTATCTAGAATAGAGATAGAGTCTGTAACAGAAAGTTTTTTATTTCCTACTTTGGATGTCTTGATTTCCCCTCACACTCCCTACTGATCTAGCTACTTCTACCTGCCATCACTAACACTCCTCATACCTACTGCTTATTCTTTTCTAAATATTTACCTAAATATTATAATCTTTTGCAACCTCTACTAATACTCAATCTCCTACCCTGACCTCATCCAGTCCATCTAACCTGCCTTTCTTTCTTCTTTTTCAGAATTAAAACCATGCCTCAACCAGTCTTTTAGCTCAGGTGCCTATACACTCACTCTTCTGACCAGTGCTATGGAAATAAGCTTAAAAATAGAATCCTTGACCAACCTGATGGCCTACAAGTTTTACTCAAATCTACTGAAGTGAAGCCAAGTATGTCTGTGTAAAATGACTATATTCTGCCTTATGACATTGTCAGTAGTGTCATAGTTCACCACCAGAACTCACCCTCCCCTTTTTGCTTTTTACCAGTACTAGAATTCAGTCTTTGAGATTTTGCTCTACTTATCTCATTAATCTTCATCAACAAGCACCTGTTTTGTCTCTTTTGAGTTTTTCTCTGATGCAGTGCTTTACCCTTGTTTTTAATTTTCGTTTTCCACAATCCTTCTATCAGAAATACAGTGTAAGCTTGATTACTTAACACCTAATTACACTGTCTCCCAATTTTTGAAAAGTGTTTCCCCTTGATATATTTTCTTTTTGTCAGACTATCTTCTCTTATTGATTATTTCTTGTGAGCTGTTCCAGCTTGGTGTAGCCCTGCTCCGTTCACCCTCACTATGCTCGGGCTCCCTCCGCTCCTCTACCCTACTCCATTCCCATCCACCCTCTATACAATTACATTTATACTCACCATAACTCCCTCCCCTCACCATCATCATTCAATCAGGACAAAATCTTCTTACCAACACTATTAACCTCTATGAATATTTAGTAACTACCACTCTGTATGCAAACTATTTTCTTAAAGGTATTACTCATAAATTACAGGCCCAAACACAACTGAACTATTTTACATTTCAACCTCTCCTCACTGTCTACAACTCCCCCCCCCCTTTTTTCCTCTCTCACTTCTTTCATAACCAACACACAAATCACATCATATATCAACTATGCCTCTTCCCTTATACTTCACTATTTCCATGTTATCTATTATCCCCTCACTAAGCTTATTTTTACAGCCCATACCCCTCACATGCACATAGATAGTTTCTCTCAAATAAGTGCCAGCCAAATCAAATAAAACCATATCCACCTCAATAAAATCCAAGTCTTTTCCACCCCCACAAAACTAAACCAAGTATATCACATAGTCACCAGATCTATCAGTAAAACAACTTTCCTTTACCATCTCATTAACCACCTCCTAAAGCTTTCCTAGTGTGGAGACATTCTTCCCAACTGTGGGCCTTCTTATTCAACTACCTTTCCTCATTCCCTCCTCTCTAAAAATATGCTTCTCACAACAATGAATGTAGGCAGTATATGTAATAAAATTAGAGACATTCACTCATGGTTCCCATAATTCTCTCCAGATATAGTTGCAGTCACGGAGACCTGGCTAAAGTCACATATTCAAGATACTTAAATAGTTCCTTCTGAATACAACATACTAAGATATTACAGGAAAAATAGAAAAGCAGGTGGCGTAGTACTAATTTACTACAACAGCTATGCCACCTCTCCCCTATTAAAAGCAATCCCTTACTTTACTAATGCAGAAATTCTCTTTACATCCTTACAACTAAATAAGTATAAACATTTATGTACTGCAGTAGTCTACATACCCACTGGCCAAAACATTTCGACACTAGAAAACTTCCTTTCCTGGACCACTAGAAATATTGGCAATTAAACTATTATTATGGGAGACCTAGATACCAACTGGCAAATTTTCATCACCAACACCCCAGAAAATAGTATAAACCTTCATGGCTTTACACAGCTCATCACTACCACTAACTGAATGCAAAATAATAATCACCTATATGCAACCTTAGACAGGATCTTAGTATCAGAAGCCCAGAAATTATAGATCCATGTCCCCACCTCCCAAAGTCCTAACTCATAAATAGCCAAAGTACACAGATGCCTAACTGGCTAAAATTAAACATCTATCCCTCTACAATGCTAAAATGGTCAACCATAACCTCATAACCTAGCATAACATCTGTATATTGGCTAAACTCACTTATCTAGCCACCAATAGTAGCTTTACAATGTTTCCCAGGTAATTACATGCCAAATGCCCCACCAAAAACATTAAACCCATGCCAGATGAAATCACACCAGAACAACATGCCACCAAAACTATAAGAAGCTCAATGACACCTGAAACAAAATATGTCGAATTGCATCCCCTTTCTCTTCCCAATGGATATACTAAATTTTGGATGGTACCGCATTCTAGAAGGGGAGGTTTGATAGTGTGACATTCGGCAGACATTGCCTATTGTCAAAGTAAGTCAGTTGCAAGGGTTGTCATTGGTTTACGGAGGGTCATTGACTGACATTTTGTCTGCTTATTGCTCAGGGTTGTACTGATATCATTAACAGGGAGGTCTTGGTTGCCAAATGCTTTCTTGTCTTATAATAGTGGGTTTGGTGGCAGGATTATTGGTGATTGATCCATTAGAAATTAAATCTCATTCTGATCATTAGTATATCCATTTGCGAGGAGAAACGGGATGCAATCAGACTTTGGGAGGTGGTGACATGGATCTAGTTTGGTTAGGGAGAATGTTGTACACCGAATGATGTTCTTAGTGCCTTTTAATAAGCTGTTAGGTTGGAAGTTTGGTAGGAGAGAGGGGGAACAGCCTGGTCAGGCTGGTGGGTGGAGAAGAGGGACAGGTGTGCCCTTTTCTGTTCCCCTCTGGTTTTGGATGTTTATTTCAATGGATGTTAATTCAATAAGTGGTAAATGAAGTGAGTGATGAGATGCTGCTTCATGAGTAAAATAAGCAAGCGGAGGTAAGGATGCTGCTTATTTGGTCGGATGTGTAATTCAATAAAAGGTAAATGAAGTGAGTGGTGGGACGCTGCTTCATTAAGTGAGTGGAGGTATGGATGCTGCTTACTGGGTCAGGATGAGCAAGTTCACACTGTCCTGATTAACATTGCATCGATGTTGATGCTGGAATTCACTCAGCTATACAATGTTTCAGTTGTAATTAGTAAATATTGGCTAATAAAGTTATGTTTACGAAGGTTTAATAAAGGTCATCGAACGTCATTCAGTGTGATGTGTTTATTGAAGGGGACCAGGACAAACTGTAGTTACAATCCAATGGAAATGAAAGAACTAAAAAGACCCTTTTAAAAGTCCTTATTACAGTAAGACAATGTATCATGTGGAATAAGAATGCCCAGGTAATTCCAGGTAGTACCAAATGATAAAAGTAAAATACTGAAAATAAAATATATTGCAATGATACACTACAGTGACAATATTAATCTTTTTTAATTGTGTGGGATATCATGTCTGAACCACAAAAATTAAAAATGTACACAAATATGAAGACACTCTCTTCATGTTCACAGTAGCTTCTTATTGAAACTGTTAACATTTCAGGTTCATAGGTTCATAGGTAAGTACTAGGCTATCTGCTCAAGGGCATTTATAAGCCTAGCCAAAAGGTGTTGGCTTTTGCCAGCCCCCTTAGATTAGTTCCCTGTGCCTCTGTCCAGCAAAGCCATTAGTTCCCTGCACCACTGTCCAGCAGAGCCACTGCAGTGATCCCCGGGGTAAATTTTCTGTTTCCCATCCACCTGTCAAGGTTTCTCTTGAAAAAAATTCTTGAAAAATTGCACAGGACACTAAGGATAATCACAAGGCTTTCTTTAGTTATGTTAGGAACCTGGGTGGTAATTCCCAGATATGCTCAGAATTAGTCCAAAATGACAAAAAATACACCGAACCCACAGACATTGCCAACATCCTAGCTGACAGGTTCAGCGCAAACTTCTCCCCCACTCCCCACCAAAAGGGCAAATATCTATCCCAGCAGAGTGCTGCCCCCCTGACATCTCAGATGCTCAGGTAAGAGCCGCCTCCAAAGCAAAAACACAGCATCAATGGGACCAGATGGTGTCCCGGCTGCTACATGAACTCAAAGAAGAGCTAAACCCAAACATAAAACTACTGTTCAATCTCAGCCTTACTACAGGATATGTGCCCAAAGAGTGGCGTACATCAACAGTGGTCCCTCTCCATAAAGGTGGTGCCTCAACGGATCCTGGAAACTATCGCCCCATAAGCCTGACTAGCTTGGTCTGCAAAGCTATGGAAAGGATCATCATGGACCTCATAAATAAAGATATTGGGGACCTACAAACACTGGATCCTACCCAGTTCGGCTTTGTTAAGGGCAGATCCTGCCTCTTAAACCTGGTTGATTTCTTTGAAACAGTCACCAAGGCCATTGACGAGGGGAAGGTGGTCCACACAGCCTACCTGGACCTCGCAAAAGCCTTCGATACAATACCCCACTCGGGCATTATAGATAAGCTCACCAGCTTAAATATAAACCCCTATGTCACTAGATGGATTGCAAACTGGCTCAAGGACAGAACCCACATGGTTAGAATTGCTAGAGCCATGTCAGACTCCAAACCAGTTACAAGTGGTGTCCCACAAGGCTCAGTCCTGGGACCTCTCTTGTTCAGTATATATTTCTCGGAGGTACAGGCCAACACGGAAGGACTGTGGCTGACCAAGTTCGCAGATGACTGCAAACTGGGTGCCATAATCGGCTCTCCAGCCGACACAAGCATCCTCCAAAAGGGCCTCATAGAAACAGACAACTGGTGCCAGAGCCATGGCCTCAAGCTAAATGCCAAAAGTGTATAGTCATCCCCTTTGGCAAAACAAAGTGCCCACAAATTACCACATAGGTGGAAATCCATTAAGTACAGAAGAAGTAATTAGGGACCTGGGGACCCAAGTTGATAGCAATCTCTCATTTGACAACCACGTGGCCAAAGTGGTTAGAAAAACATTTTGTATAGCCCACCTAATCATGAAGGATTCACATCTAGATCAGGGAGGTCATCGTGCCTCTTTACTCATCCCTCATCAGGCCCATAATTGAGTACAATGCCCCTTTGGGATGTACCTTACCAGACACCTGCAGCAACTGGAAAGACCCCAAAAGTACCTCACCAAGAGGATCAAAGGGCTCAAACAGATGCCATATACTGCCCGGTTAAAGAAACTCCAGCTCTACTCAGTGGCATACCGCCTGTTCAGAGGAGATCTGTGCCTGACGTATAAAGCCATGTCCAACCCGGAATTAATGGACATGCTGCACCTCAGAAAATCCAAATCCCATCGAGCCACGCTACCGAGACTTGAACCTCAGCACTGAAATAAATAGGACATGCTGGAGGGACAGATTCATAACCCAGAGGCTCCCTTCACTCTGGAATAAAATCCCAGTCCAGGTTAGGCAGAGTCCCTCATTGACTCTCTTCAAGAGGAATCTTGATGAGTGGATGGAGATCGTAGGTTTACCCCGGGTATCACTTCTGTGTCACTGTTAGATAGAGGCACAGTGTACTAACCTCGAAAAAGGGCATAGCAAAATAAATTTAAAATGGGTGGCAAAAGCCAAACACATTCTGGCTAGGCTTATAAATGCCCTAGGGCAGATAGCCTAGTATGAACCTATGAACCTATGAACATACTCTGACAGTGTAGGCCCCTATGGACTGACACACCTCTCCACCTGCACACACAGTAAAATGGATGGCACACACACACGACCACCTGTAAATTGTAATGTATAGGTGGGCTACTGTGTGAATCCTACATAGGCAGCCCTCAACCATTGTACACACAACAGCTATTGGAACAAGGAATGTCAACACCTGAACAGTACATGCACCTATCAGCATATGTTGGTACTGTGTGTATAGGTGTCCAGGTACATCGGTAGGTACACGCCCAATTGTCAGAGGCCATACATCAATCGAGGCAAACAGTGTCTGCTGTCACCACAACATTGAGTAACCAACTGTCGCTCAGTGGAGCAGAGGCAATTGCGGGATCCCATGTGTGTAATCACTGTTCCCCACACACTCTGCATGGATTCCCTGGTGCATTAATGAGGGGCTCCACATAATGTAATCATGGATGTTGTGTCAAGGCATGGGGTGTACCCATGATAGGTATCTGTCACCCCAGCATGCTCCACCTACGGTCGTTTGAAGGTGTAGCACATTATAGTGTGTGGCTCACTGTGATATACATACCCAATGCTGGAGCACATCCATTACACATCACATGTACATACCATTAATAGGACTCATCCATATGTAAACTAACTGAGTTACCCATGTGATTGCAGTATGGAGTAACAGCCATAGTATAGTCTACATACAAAACACCATAACACATGTACAAATCCCAGATGCCCAAGTGGTAAATGCAGTGACCGTCGTGCATGTTCCCGGTCCCACGTCCTGCAAGGGATGTAACGTAATCCCGAAGGCACAAATAATGCATGTCAGATGCAGGTCAGCAGATCATGTTTAGCACGCATTAGCGGGAATATGCATTGCCCAGTGCTGGTAAGCGTTGTTTAAATATGACTATATGGATATGCGCGAAACAGGGCTAAGCTTCTCTGAATATTGTGCAGATCATGGTCAGTGATGTCCAGAACAGGTGAAACCAGCATTATTCACCCCTGTACTAATAGTGCCTGCTCTGAAGGGTAAAACAACCACTGCCAGGAGTAGAACACGCAATCATGTACACAATCACCTAACACTATGGTGGCCATGATGTACCTACGGCAGGTGTGCAATGTGACAGGTTCAAACACAAATGTGCGGAGTCCAGGAAACAGTATACACCGACAAGTACACAATGAAAGGTGTATTCTGCCTGTCACTCTCTCTGTCAGATATATATATATATATATATATATATATATATATATATACATATATATAATACAGATAGAAAGGGTGATAGAGAGATACATGCTGATATATACGGATTCACAGATATCTGCAAATATATAGATAGGTCAATGACATGTACACAACCATGGAGGTACAAATAAATAGGATACTGCCAACTATGGAATGTGTCACATACCGACACGCGT
This sequence comes from Protopterus annectens, assembly GCF_019279795.1. Classification (NCBI taxonomy): domain Eukaryota; kingdom Metazoa; phylum Chordata; order Ceratodontiformes; family Protopteridae; genus Protopterus; species Protopterus annectens. The sequence goes on from NC_056735.1 coordinate 1,961,365,623, forward strand.
AACCACGAGGCTGAAAAACCGAAAGAACACAGTACCGGAACACTAGAACCGTGAGTAATATTATCACGATATGAAGGGGCATTTAGTTACTGCTGCCGGTGTTGCAGTCCACGTAGGTACTGTGTTCAACTGTGTTTGTGATTGCCGTAGTCTGTGTATGTGTGTGTGTTGAGGGTGCCATGTGCATTTCCATGTGACTGTAATGTGTGTGTGTGTGTGTGTGTGTGTGTGTGTGTGTCTGCATCGTGTGCCTGTTAGTGATAACTCGGAGGTAGATCATTACGGTAGGTGTGGTTATAGCTAGCCGTAGGCATACGGTTACCAACTATCCCACATTAGGAGGGACAGCCCCTCCCTGGGCAGTTGTGTCCTGACATAAAACATTAAAAAGGGCAAATGTCCGAGATCATAGGACATAATTATGTCCATATATTATGTAATAGTTGCATGAAATAGTTATGCCTGTATGTAAGAAACGTAAATGATACATGAAATATGATAAGTAGCCAAAGTCCTACAGAATAAGTATGTATTCAGGATAAAAGTATGTGCTATCCTGTGTACTGACCGTGGGTATGTGTCGGCCTGTAAACACCGATGTGCGTCCCGCAAATCTCCCACTATGGCCATTTGAAAAGATGGCAACCCATGCCAAAGAGGTTCAGTTACCAACACAAGTGCAATGAGTGCAAATATCTGTGACAGAAATACACGGGACAGCTGTCATTTAGTAACATTCCTTTACATATTGCTGTATTTCCAGAGGTATGGAAGAATCAACCTCACCTGCACACTATATAGAAACCAATTAACAACGGCCCAATGTATATGCCCGTAACAAAAGTCTACTAACTGATAGGTCTTTAATTAGGGAAGGAGCCCACACACATATATGGAATATGTAGAAATGCAAGCCCCACAAACCTGTATATGCTACATACACCCACCTACATCCCCCACACATGAAACTATAGCAATACAGACTGTAATAACAGCACAAGCATCCACTCACTCAATTATATCTGCAGAAGCGCTAACATACCTTGTGAGGGACACATTTTTAAAGGTGCCATGTGAAATCGTAGCCATTGTATAATGGAAGAGACGGCGATGTTACAGGTTTTGTTTGAAAAAGTCCCTTATCAGATGGTTGAGATGACAGGTCCACTCACATGTAGAATCACATACTCTAGCCATCACACACAATCCACAAGGGACATGAATCCAAAATATCCATGTCTCTCCACATAGCAGTTGCAATTACACACAACAAAACACATACAGTCCGTCTCCCCGAAGGTAGGGCAAATGGGCAATGCCCAAGTGGAGAATTCAATTATACCCCACTGTTGCCGCATAATTGGAGTAGCTGCACAGCTGATGTGCATGTAATAATTTACTCAGGAACACCAATTGGCAGCAGGAAACCACATGTTACAGGTATCGACGTATATAAGGATGACTTGCCAGACATTCAAACCATATGCTCATACCATAGAACTGTTTAAACAGTGTAAGAGAGATAGTTACAAAAGTTCAGAACGCCAACAAAGTATGTAGAACACTCAGTATGTTAGTGTATGTATAGCCTGTTTTGTATTTAGTTAAAAATGTCAACAATGCATAAAGTGGGAAAAGGTATTATGTAGTGATGTCTTGCTGAGCATAGTAACGCTTGTAGAAATTGTGTGTCCTGCAGTGCGCCACAAGGTAAACATCACAGACACCACAAGGGATGCTACATGAGGGCTTTAAACAGAATAATTTCATACCACCCGCCGTCAGTGGTAGGGTATGTCCAACAAGTACGTGCCATAGCAGTGGATAGTATATGTTGATATACTGTCACAGTAGGCATGTGTATGGGCATATAACAACAATAACATGCCTAAGGTGGTCCTGCTGTGCATGTATGCTTTGCATTATGGGATAATATGTAAAATATGTGTAATGTACAGTATTGTAGGTAGATATGTCAGATATTCTACACAGCATAACAGTCATATCATGCATACCAAAGGTATCGTCTATTGGCATGTACAATATACAATAACAGGATACATATGGCTTGTAGTCACGGGACACTGTAACAGCATGATAGCTAATCAAAATGGAAGAGCTACTCAATTAACCATGCACAAAGGACATGTAATAGCTTCACAGGTTCATAGTGGGGTACTATGCTCTCTGACAAGTCTATGTGTAAGCCCAACTACAGTGTTTACACCAGCGGCACCTCTCTAGGGTAGTGTCCTGTCTGTGAACAGCAGAGCCATGTGTTACCTGCACCTCTGCACAGTACAGCCACTGCAGTGATCCCTGGCGTGCATGTGTGTCTCCCATCCACAAAGTGAGGTATCATATGAACAGTGCTACTGAGTGTCCCTCCGTGATGTACATAGGAATCATGTTACAAAGCATGGTGAGTGTTTGGTTTGGGAATGTAACCATCAAGCACATCCCACTCATCATTGCGTGTGTGCAAATATCCATGAGCATGTTGCTCCCAGTGGCTTTTGCTTATGTCGCTTATGTGGAGTATATCCATGAATATTGTTGTGGACATGGGCCCTGTATGTTCAGCAGAGGTCATCCCTGAGTATGCAGTATGCAAATGTGTACAGTTGTGGTGTCCGTAGTTCTGCCGCATACGTCAACCTTCGGAGCTCAATAATCCTCATGGCGTGTCAATGTTGTGGTATGTAAAGTCGTAGCTGTTCTGTAAGGTACACCCTAAATGGGGTGTTGTACCCTTGAATGTGTGTATACGTCAGGAGTTCAGAGGTACAATGGGTGCCTATGTTCCAGCTACAAACCCAGTACAGATAAGGCTAGCCATGTAGAAGGATATCCATGCCACAGTGGCAATATGGTTATCAAAGGAGTGGGTGCTACATACGTGTGTACTATGATCACGTACAATGTGACATGTATGTAGGGGACTACCACCTATGTGATAGTCAGTGGGTGATTGGTGTAATGCAAAGGGGATGTTCATGCACCTTGTGTCATGCAGCTTGAGGCCATGATATTGATATCAGGTATTCATCACAGTGACACCCTTATGGTGGGAGTCAGTATCAGCTGGTGGATCAATCATGGCACTTTGTATGCAGTTGTCTGGAAAGCTAGTCAGGGAAAGTCCCTCTGTGCTAGCCTGTACCTCAAGGAAGCATATACCGAACATGAGGGGCCCTTTGACTGAGGACTGTGGTACGCCAAGTATAACTGAAATACAGTAGGTACTATGGTATGCTACCCTCATTGTGTGGGCCCTGTCTGTGAGCCACTTTGCATAATATCCTGAGACATAGGGGTCAATGTGCAGGTGGATGTGTATGTTGTCAATACCAGAATGGAGAACGGTGCTGAAAGCCAATGAGAGGACAATGTAGGCTGTGTGGACCCCCTTACCGTCATCAACTAACCTGGTAACTGTATCAAAGGAGTCCACCAGGTGTAGGAGCCATGCTCTGGCCCTAACAAGTCCAACCTGGGTGGCATTAAAGGACTGCAGCCCACCAATTTCTCTGTGAATGACTTCCATGATGATGTGCCCCATAGCCTTGCAGAACAGTCCAGTCAGGCGTATAGGGCAATAGTCCCTCTGGTTCATTGTGGCACCACCTGTGTGGAGTGTGATAACTGTTGCTGTGTGCCATTCAGGGTCCACAATGTCTGATAAAAGGCTATTACTGAATCTGGTGGCCAAGTGGGGAGACATGTCGTTCAGAGGTTTGTGTAAATCACAGCCTGGGATGTTAGATGGTCACATGGAGTCAGTGTTCCAGGCCTTAGAGAGTGCAGGTTAGTACTGTGTAGGTGTGACCGCAGGGACACCGCAATGTTCCTGCATGGATTGTGGCCCTGTAGGGAGTGAGAGGGTGTAATGCTAGCATTGAACCCATCCGCCAGGATGTTGCCAACATCACTCAGTTCTGTAATGTTCCTGAGTACCTGTTGTATGTCAGAGCAGATGTGGGTATTGCCATTGACTACTGACATACCTCCATAATGCCTTGTGGTACACCCTGGAATGTGTCGCAGTAATGTTTACGTAGCTAGGTTCGGAGTATGTGATAAGGGATCCCGTAGCCCTATTGTGGCTGACCAGTGAGCTACCCCATCCATGGGATTGTACTCCACTTTCCAACAGCCTCCACCTTTTGTTGTACATTATGTCCATGGAACTGGACCCCCAGAGTGGCGTCCATTATCTGGTGGGTACCATCATGGCTCTGTTTGGAATAGCATGATCCATGCAGTCGTGTAAGTGCTAATGAAGTGCACTGGGGTATGTTTCAGCATTTGTATGTGCATTGTCCATCTGCACGGGTGTCATGACGTTTACTACTGCTGTCATAAGACGTCTGTAGTAGGTGTTGTAGTAATCTTGTACTGTGTATGCCGTGAAGGGTGTGGTGCCGGGATGTGGATAACAAGGGTGATTAGCATACGTTCAGAAACCACCAATGAGGGGATAACCCCAAGTGTGGAACCCCAGTCACATATTGGTAGTGTCCATGTCTAGGATATTGTTGGTCTTGGAGGTGGTGTGTATGGGTTGATCCAGCCAAGTGGAGGTTATGAATCGGACAGCATTGGCCTAATGTGTCGGTACATGAGTGGCTATCCCAGTTAAGTGTGGGATAGTGTCAGTCTCACATCAGTAGTACCTGTCTGAACCCTACTCTCCAGTACACCAAGAAATGAGGGCTGGTAACCGTGGGGTATGTTGTTGAATCCGTAGCATGTTACAATGTGTATAGCAGTTCTGGCCACAGTTAGTTGCACGTGGATCACCTCTGAAGCATTGTGCTAAGTAACTAGCCAGGAGGTGTGTACAACATAGTGGAATATGGGAACACCTCAGCCATGGGTGTTCCAGTCCAGGTTACATGACTGAAAGGTGTGGTCTGCGTATACATGACTGAAAGGTGTGGTCTGCGTATAACCTGTCAGTGCAGGTGTGCTCTGCGGAGCCTAGAGGCAGGTCCCAGTCACTGCAGAGATATTGAAGTGGTCCATTATAAGGAGTGCCTTACCTGCGTGCATCAGAGATGAAGATGTCAAGCATCGAATCACATGACCCCATGTTTTGCTTGCCTGTTCCCGTTCTGGTGGTGAATGTTATTGGAAACTGTGCAAGACAGGCAGTATAGGAGCAGCAAGAGCCTTACATGTTATCTGTACTCCCAGGGCTTACAGGTGCAGGTCATCTGTGCCAAAGCATCGTGTTTTGTTGACCACGTCAGTCAAAGCGGACAGATACTGGATGCCTGTGGAATGACAGCAGAAGCATAGGCAACTGTTGAAGTGAAACAGTCAGTCATTGTACAGTGGTATCAAGTCCGGATGAATGCATAATGCTCCCCAGGGCTTGGCCAATTCCTTCAGGGCTACAAGACCGGTGAGCTATTGTATGTCCTTGCACATGTAGTCTGTGAAGTTGCATCTCAGGGCAGTCACATTAACATGGAGAATGACAGTCAAATTGTACCTGGTGAGGTGTGGCATGGGTGCATAGGTTATGTTGCAGAACCAGTTACCCGACAGCTAGATGTAAGCGACTATCGCCTTGTGTAGCCTGCTGAGTGGGACATCAGTGTGACCGCCTACAGAGTCACCTATGACTAGTGTGTTGTGTATGTTATAACACCCTATTGGCTGTATGTGATGGACACACATGAGTCTGTGGGCTATAAGTTATTGTTGTTGTGTTTGGTGATGGGGGCTGCCTTTGGTGCCTACACAGAGTATGGAGAGGTTCTGCAAAAGTTGTACTCATACTATGTGTGGCCTGTGGTGGTGATCTTGTGAGACTATGTGATGAGTAGGGTGTGTTGCAAATGTTACATGTCCCCACATGACTGTGAAGTTCAGTCTGGGTTGGTGAGAGCATTACCCCAAGCATGGCTACATATGTTCATCTCCCACAGGCTGTAGTGTCATATGTTGGGAGGTGACCATTGACTGTGTACATGAGACAATTGCTCTATTGCCACACGTACACCATATTCATCATATAGACAGGCAATAGCACTGGTATGCGACAGTTGGACACTCCTGTATATTCAACCATGTCTCACAAGATATGTGAGTTACGTGTGTACAACAGCTGTTGTACTGTAAGCAAGCTGGAAATGTAAGGACAGACAGTGTATTTGTGAGAAATGGTTTGAAATGGTTGCTATATTAATTAGTAGCGCATGAAGTGCTCACAAGTTCTGAACAAGTGCTGAGCATGAAAATGCAATACAGATAGGGTGTTGGATAATATCAACCCACAAGTGGTGACGACAGTCATAATTGGAGGCACTGCACTATTACCTTGCTGAGTATGGTCTGCAAGTCCATGAACCTTTATCAACGTAGATGTTAGTAGTACAGACGTAGATGACAGTACAGATGTTTGACTACATGTACCTTCGTATGTCACAGCAGTATTCTACCAGTGGCCTGTTGACAGAATCAACACTACAAAAGGTGTCAGAGTGACATGTGCATATCACACCAGTGGCAGCTACAGTTAAACAGGGTTAATGTGTTGTACTCCCCCCTCATTGTAGCCCATACCACACAGACAAATGTGAGGCATCTGTGTATGTAAGGATGTGAATGGCCATGGCCTATGAGCAATAGTTGTCTTAGTGTTGTGGACAACATACAGAATGGGCTTTGTGGGTGAGGTGTGTGACATATGTGCACAATCTGACAGATGATATTAGCATTGTCACCACTAGGTGAATATCCCTGTACCCATTAACTACCACCTAGGCTGCGGTCAACATTATGGACACTGTGTAAGGGATGGTGCTGTGCAGTTCACCTCCCTGAGTTGGTGATGTCTCATGGCCTATCAGGTAGTCATATGAGGCACCCATGTCTTGATAGGGTGCCATCCATGAGCATGGAGATCATTGGACAGGCATACTCAGCACTCAGGTGACCAATATTGGATCACATATCACCTTTAAGGGGAATTGGCCATGCGTGGATGGGCGATACCAGCCTTCACAATCCTCACCTCTACTATGCAGCATGCTGGTTACCTTGCATAAAGACATGTGCTACACTATGATGTTGGACATGCTACACGTACATATCCTGATCTGAAAGACATACGTCATGGACAGCCACCATCCTACTACTAGGATCACCACATGCTGGACAAATCCCTGTGCCATACATGTGATATACTCCCGCTATACCATGCAACACTGTCCATCAAAGCTGCACATGTCACCTCTGTCATACATGGTGTGATGACCGCATGGTAGATGTATTATCAACTGTCTGGATCAGTAATGTGGCAGTGATGAACCTCGTGGTGGCAAAATGGCTGTCGGATACAGCTAGGAAACCTTGCCCGTACATGCTATAGTTGATAACCATCCCTGTGAATGACATCCGGGTAGCCATTGTCCCATGTCTATCACATGTGCAACACAGGCGATCCGTGGCAGGATGTTGAACTGCTGTCCAGTGCCGTGTAGATGTATATGACAAAACACATGCATGTAAAGGTTTCCATGCATATGTGTGCATTGTCACTGCTCAAGTCCATTAAGGCAATGTATGTGTTGATATGTGACATATACACAGCATCAAGGTCAACAGCATTACTGTGGACACATCCAGGCATGTGCTGATAGGTAAGAACACCAGTGCAGGCAAACAGATATGCCCACATCAAGACAGCATTCACGTGGAGTATGAACAATGTAATGAGGTGACACACATATATGATGATGATATCCAAAGCATAACGGGTGTTACATGTCTGTGACACAAACATGTCAGTCATGTCAGTGTCATGAAGATTTGTAAAGATAACTGTGCAGATGTACTAGATTTATTACAAATGTATGTGCAGCAGTATCTCTGTACATCACTGTGATACTGTGACCTGTCACCATCATTATGTCTTACAGATAATGCCTCATTCACGCCTGCCTGCGTACAGCTGCAAGTAGGATGATGTCCTCATCCCGTACCTCCATGAGAACTATGAGGTGTTGTTCAGCCATGTGCCACAGCATGCCCAGCAGCATTATGACCTGTGGCAGGACCTTCGCAGGGGGGTTAATGGTGTGGGTGGCCATAACCGCACCAACCAGCAGGTGCGCAGACACTGCACGGACTTGATACGACATGCAAAACAGCGTGCCACTGCAATTACCAGGGAGCAAGGTGGAACAGGTGGTGGGCCACCAACTCAGCCCCCACTCACACCCACCGAGGAGCTACTGGCCAGTCTGGGGACACCCTCAGAACAGCATCCACAAACACTAGCTGCCATCATGGAGGTGGGTGTCTCCCAACCAATGAGCCTGGAGTTGCCTGGTAAGTCAGTACTGCACATATGACTATTATATCCCATTTAGTTGCATGTGTCACTGTACATTATGTAATGTAACATCATATGCAAGGTATGTTTACACACATGCTGCATACTACAGTATGCTACCCTGTGTATGCACACATGTGCATACTATATGCCATAGTACAGGAGAATGTGATAACATGCACAGTGCACCCTGTGGCTGTCATACAGTCATGGATAATGTTCAAACTGCTGTGTCACCCCTATACAGGTACCTCTGGCATGCCACACAGACCTCAGTCCATTGCAGGTGAGACTGTCATCAGTATCAGGCATGTTAAAGCGTAGCTCTATTTGCCATGTGGCCAGTTATCACTTGTACACTTGATGTTTGGTCCAGTCACGATATACAGGTTGCATCTCCCATCATTCACACTGGCTACCCATGTGCAATATATACAAATGAAATGATACACCAACATGAAACCACAGTATCTGTCATTGCTACATGTGTGGACAGCTGTGCATACAACGGTGGAGGTGTTGTACAATGTAGGCATATGTACTATACATTGGAAGAACACATGTGTGGTACGCAAACAGTACCACACAGTGAGCTGGGATATGGGCAGCCCACAGGAGTCACCATTGTGTTATATGCCCCTGCAATGGGTGCACACATTGTGATGTGCCATCTGACATGTCCCAGATACGTAGTGTTCTGGCTACAATATTGTCACACTATCCCATAGCACATACCCCACATATCAAACATACAACCCGTTGCCTGCATAGCCCTGTGGATGGTGACATATCTGACATCTATGGGTGTATGTCATATGGGACAACACAGACATGTGAGATAGATAGCCATTACAAACATTTGGGCAACACATGTTCACACATGGCCATGGAGGATGGCCAGAGACATTTAGCCACACTGTAGGTGTGATGTGTATACACCATGTTGCACATTGTCCACACATGGTCCAATTATAGCCTTAGTTGACTGATTATACAGTTGATGTGGTACACTGGACATCCTAAAAGCCTGTGCACAGCTAGTGGTGGTGTCACTTAAGTCTACCATATAAGATGTGTTGAACATCATGACTGTGTCATAGCATGACAGTAGTCACCTGTACAGCTTCCAAAGACATTGACACCACATCAGGCCACAGATACTGTACATTTCCCTTGCTGCTGTAGGACATCACCGTTAGCTGTGCACCTCGTGTGTGTGGTACATCAATGTCATGTGGGACATGGTGAATTGACAAGTCTGCCATGTGTGGACATGGTTGCCAGGCAGCTAAGATTCTGTAGTAGTTGTGCAGGGGTGTCATCTGTAGGTCTTCCAGTGACCTGTCACATGACACAGCATGGTTTGGTGTGTATACACCTCAGCATCGTGGGTCACAATCCACAGTTATGTCATGGGTATGCATGCAGTTATGGCTATGCAATGTGTGCATATTACGCACTGTATAACAATATAGATGCCTGATGATGCCATGCAATGGCACAGTGTCTGTACTTCACACTGTATAGCAATGTAGACGGCTCACACTACTCTTCCATGCTCATGCACATTTGCTAAACATGCATTCTATCTGTAGGGCATACAGACAACATTGCAATGTGATGCCCATTACAACCATGTACATGTGTCAGGACACCATTGTGTCAGACATGTATGCATATTAATGCACACGTCAGCAGATTACATGTCAAGGTCAGTTCAGCCATGTGTACTGTTAACCTGTTCTGGTCCACATGATGTATCACGGGGATGCATGTTTACTACCATGATTGTGTGAACTGCATGGCTACTGATATGACATCTGCTTGCTGTTGTGTGCAACCCAGGTAGGTATGCTAACTAACACTATTAATGTCTGAGCTGCATGCTGTCTGCTGTATCACATGCATGCTGCATGCCGTCTGTCAAATCACATGCATGGTGTGTCTGTGTGTGTGTGTCTGTGTGTGTGTGTCTGTGTGTGTGTGTGTCTGTGTGTGTGTGTGTGTGTGTGTGTGTGTGTGTGTGTGTGTGTGTGTGTGTGTGTGTTTGTGTCTATTGTAATTTAGAGTCTTTCTTTGCATTCACAGGTGATGTAGGTGCGTTACCGTCCTGCGGTCCATCTGATGTTAGTGTCCCCACAGATACTAGCAGTGATGAACATATGCATGCAGTACAGGAAGGGTTGTCAGGGGCTGAATCTGTGCCAGTGGTTGCCATCCCAGCTATGCCCCCCTCTTCCTCACACACTGTTCTGTTGCCAACACATACCGCATCACCAGTGGCCATAGAGGAAGGACAGTCAGCGTCTGTTAGCGTGGAACAGGAACGTGTGGTGGCTACAGAAGGTGTGTTTCCACACCATGGTGCCAGTGTAATGACTGCAGATGTGCCACACGGGCATGTGGCCAGTGCTGCTCGTAGGAGGACCTCTGGCAGACATGCACCTGCAGGACAGAGCGCAGCAGCTAGTGTCACCAGACGCATGTTCCAGACTGTAATGGTGGCACAGGCACATGCTGAATGGCAGAACAGAGAAGGGCAGAGGCTGCAGAGGGCTGCTATCCGTACTCTAAATGACAACATCCAGGCATTGGCAAATGCTCAACAGCAGATTGCTGATGTTCTGGACAGGTGATTGGGTGACATGGTCGGAATCCTTGAGCATGGCATGCCAATCCACGAGCGTGAGCTGTCTGTGCTGGAACATCTGGTAGGAGTGAGGCGTAGGCCATGTGGACATAGGCCAGCTACACCGCCTAGTGCAGGTCAACGTGAGTGTGCCACCTCACATGCCTGCTCCCATAGTGCCGGTAGCAGTAGCAGTGCAGCTGGTTCTGTGCTGTCCACACCAGGACACAGCAGGCCACTTGGATGTGGCCCTGGACGTTCTCAGTGGGGACACGGTTCCAGTGGACATGTGCCGTCGGACAGTAGCCAATCTGTACCTCTGCCTGGTAGTGCCCGTGCAACCCCTGGCAGGCACAGGTCACGTGGCCATGGCTGGACACAGTGAGCTGTAAATCCTGGTCTCTACAATCTGGAGTTGTCAATAATACCCTGTGTAGGCCTCACAAAAGGCAGAACTGTGTGCACACATACACGCACATGGCAAAAACATCTGTAGGGCACCGCAACACCCACATGCATAACGACCACATATGTCCAATCAGATCACCGGCCCTTACCCACACACATGATGTCATCCATTGGTGCAGCCTATGCCCCTGGCAAACATTATCACCCTGTGCATATGATGAAGCCTGTGCCACATCCCTGTCATCCACACCATCGGTGCAGGGACATGCTCAAATGGCCTGATGCACAGAGTGAACAGAATAGTGATAGAAGTGTCTACTACATTAGTTGTGTACTGTTGACATGCACCAGACATACCATGTAGTACAGGTTTATCATGCATTGTTATATGTTCACAGTATGTGTCTTGGTAACAACAGTAACAGCACGTTGGTAATGATGCCTTGGTTTCCTCCTTATGGTCTACTTGCATGTGCCAACAAGTAGCAGTGTTTGCAGTTTCCCATGTGTAAACGTGGAGTACTCACAGGCACGTATGGCAATATCAGCATGTTATATGTAGCCTCAGCCTGACTGTTGGAAAGGCTAACATACCACAGATGTCCACACATCTACTGATCCAGAAGCGTGTGGGCTGTTTAATAGGCTACAGTGGCTAGAGACGTGACATCCATACCAGGTCACATCACAGGTATGTTGACATGGTGCGGGGGGTGTACACAGCGGTCCACCGATGATAACGTTACAGGCCACTTGATAGCATGAGGCCTCACTGTGTAGCAGTAATAACCTGTCACATTACAGGAACATGCCCACACTCACGAGGTCAACAACACTATAACGCACACTCCATAGTGTTGAGGTTAGGACCCCTGCCTATGTGGTAATCACCCTCACAGTACTGTGCACCCACACGACATGACACAGAGAAAGAACATGTACAGGTAGCCAGTAAGGCTGAGACCGATGGCATCAACAGGGTAGTAGACTGCATCACCATGAGGGGTTAGGGATCCTGTCTGCTCTGTATGGTAGCATACACCCTCACTCCATGAACCAGACAGCCATACACACACACACACACACACACACACACACACACACACACACACACACACACACACACACACACACACACACTGTGGAGTCCACAAATGTCATTCACATATGGATAGCTGACATGTGTGTGATACAAACACCACCCCTGCCTACGTCATGCTTTCCACACTGCAGTATGTACAGATCTCTACAACAGTGTACAGGGGTGTGTAACAATTGGGATGTATTCCCACCATATGTGGCATATATGGTCACACAAGCAAACAAACATGGCAGTACTGTGAATGATAAACCTGCTATATGATGATACAACGGACAGACATGCAGCAGTATTGGCCGCATTATGTGTACCAACGCTACCTCCGGAAATTGTGCTGCTATATGCACACGGGAGGATGTAAGTGTTACAGGTGTCAAGTGACTTACAGTCAGTAACACTCGGCCGCTGTGTAGGTTTTATGACTTCACCATCAAGTAACAGTAACATAGCGCACTGTTTGCACATGTAATGGTAGGATGGCATGTGACACACCTGTGAGCCGTCCCCGGCAAACATCCATCTGCAAAGGTGGATCACCACTTTATGTACACACATTCATCCATACCTGATGTACATCCTACCGTACTGTCAGTATTTCACCATATACAGGTGTCAATGATGGGGCTGCATTGCAACTGCATGTTGTAGTTAGGCACAGATGAATTACATACATCAGCTACTGCACATGCATGGTAGCTGCATGCACACCACTACATGTACATGTGTGTTGGTCCTACATGCCTGTCATGTAGCCATGTTTGTATACATTGCAATTGGTGGACATGTGTGATGACATACATAACACATGGACTGTTGTGTGATATGATGGGTGTCATGGGTAACTAGTACAGAGGGAATGTGTCCTCGGTCAACATTGCTACCTCATGTACTGTTAGCATTCTACAGCCATGGACCTACCTTCCATTTGCATGTGTGTGATTGCTGTAGCCACTTGTCTGCACGGAGGACAGCAAAAGCTATGCTATGTACATATGTGTTGTGTGTGTGTGTGTGTGTGTGTGTGTGTGTGTGTGTGTGTGTGTGTGTGTGTGTGTGGTGTGGTCCATGCACATATCCACTGCGATTACATGTATGTCATATCCAAACATGTGTGTACTTTGGTGTACAGCGACAGTCATCTGTCACAGCTGTGTAAGACTCAGGGCCCCTGTTATGTGTAGAGCCGACCTGGTTATGTACAGTGGTATCATTACATTGCATAACACATGATGGAACCCTGTCAGTACATGTGTAGTCTGCACAGTTGCTGTAGACCTATGTACAGTCCACTGGTCATGAGTCACAAGGTGTTGTGGTAATGTATGGCTGTGTGTTGCTGGTCCAATAACATGGTGATGTCTGAGGGCTACATAGTAGACTGCGGCATTTACCTCTGTGATCTGCACATGAGACATCTGTGATGGCTCTTGAGTGTGTACTGGTCAGTACATGTGAGTGGCCTTCATGTATGTGGGGACAGTAACACCATACTGTGCCCTTCCATGTTTAGAATCTGTGTGCATGCAAGACAGCCCTTTGCTACTGCTAAGTGTGTGAGCATGCCCAGTACGCCGTTGTGTAGATGGACACACAGTACATTCCAAACTGTGCCCTTCCGTGTTTAGAATCCGTGTGCATGCAAGATGGCTCTTTGCAACTGCTAAGTGTGTGAGCATGCTCAGTACGCCATTGTGTAGATGGACACACAGTACATTCCAAAAGGACACGTGATACTAAGTGTGTGAGCATGCCCAGTAACACCTTGTGTCGGTGATGTGCCCCTGTGTATGGGCATGGCCATTGACATCCTGTATAGCGATGGTGGTCATCCAGGCAACAGATGTCCAGTTTCCACGTCAGGATGGATGCCTACATTGAACACACTAGTTGACTGTCTTGAAGGGTGTACTGTCTGTGGCGCGTCTCATATCTATGTAGTGTTCTAATAGTGCTCCATAGATGGGCAGTTGTCCCACTCACACCACTGCCGTGTATTTGTCTATGTCTACCTTGGGACAGTAATATGCTTTTAGACTGCTCACTCTCTATACGTTCCCTATCGGCGTCTTTGTCTTTGCAGATGATGTCATCCACTAGAAGTATGCCTCTGGGAGTGCTATGTTCCAGTAATCTCAGTAGTGCATTTTGTAACTGCATAATGCTGTAGTGTGATAAGGTAGTTAGATGTATATTCGACTCCCAGCCCTGCCAAGTGTGTGCCTGTGTGTGTTTCCAGCTGCCTGGGGACAGAGTAATGCTTTTAGACGGCTCACTCCACATACATTCCCTATCGCCATCTTTGCCTTTGCGGATGATGTCATCCACCTAGAAGTATGCCTCTGGGAGTACTATGCTCCAGTAATCTCGATAGCGTGTTCTGTAACTGCGTAATGCTGTAGTGTGATAAGGTAGTTAGGTGTATGTTCAACTCCCAGCCCTGCCAAGTGTGTGTGTTTCCAGCTACCTGGGGACAGAGTAATGCTTTTAGATGGCTCACTCCACATACATTCCCTATCAGCATCTTTGCCTTTGCGGATGATGTCACCCACCTAGAAGTATGACTCTGGGAATGCTGTGTTCCAGTAATCTTGATAGCGCGTTCTGTAACTGTGTAATGCTGTAGTGGGATAAGGTAGTTAGGTGTATGTTCAACTCCCAGCCCTGCCAAGTGTGTGTGTGTGTGTGTGTGTGTGTGTTTTCAGCTGCCTGTGGACAGAGTAATGCTTTTAGATGGCTCACTCCACATACATTCCCTATCGGCGTCTTTGCCTTTGCGAATGATGTCATCCACCTAAAAGTATGCCTCTGGGAGTACTGCGTTCCAGTAATCTCGATAGTGCATTCTGTTACTGCATAATGCTGTAGTGTGGTAGACTAGACAAGTAGGTGCTCGATTCCAAGGCATGGCAGGTGTGTGTGTTTGGCAGTTATACCGTACGTGTTGGTATCTGTGGGTGGCTAGCTGCGGGATGTGTTCAGTTTGTTTTTTGCTGACCTATATAGTGTCCACAGCCCGCATATTCTGCCAAGACACTGGGTTGTCAACACATACATTCATCAATAGGTCTGGTGAGTAACTGTCAGCAACCCTACTCTTACCCTTGATACGGTCTGACCCATGTGATGCAACATAACACACGTGCCTTGATAGTAACAACACTACATGATGCAGGTGGCACATATAGTTTCCTTTTCATTCCTGTCTAATGCATTGCTGTCATGTGGTCCGCTGTTGTGATATAAATGCCATATCTACATATGTGTGTACATGTATATGTGTGTATGTATATATATATATATATATATATATATATATATATATATATATATATATATATATATATATATGTCCATGTATATATGTATATAAATAATATATATGATATATGTAGATGTAGAGGTGGACATAGATGTGAACATATGTCTGGGGACATCAGCACTATTGAATGTTTGTGCCGGATGATCTGTATGTGATAACCTGGGATCTATGTATATCTGCCATGCCTTGGCGGTAATGCACATCATCTGTAGTGTGCAGGGCCACGGGTTGTAGTCGTGTTGACACCGGTTATTTTGTTGCTGGGAAGACCAGGGGACATCGAATATGGTGATGGTAAGGCACCTGCTGCCAGTTGTGTATGGATCTGAGCGACACTGAGCAGTGGTTAATAATTTGGAGGTTCGGTATGGGTCATATAACTATTCATTAGAAGACTATACTATGCAGATGAGGTTGACTATGGTGTATCACATTTATTACCAGGGCGTGCTGCTGGTCCCTGGAGTGTATGTATGTAGTCAGCCGGGTGCAGGTCTCGAATATAGTTGACAGCATGGGAGGGGGAGTCAGGCATACTGTACGTACATTGCAGAACTGTGCCTCGGGAGTTCTCCTCCCTTAGCACGCCTAAGCTAGGGGTGTGTCTATACCTGCCTGGTGACATTGGGAGGGAAGACAGCAGTGGTGGGGTAGTCAGGGTGCACAGGCAGCACAAACAGGTGTTGATCAGCACAATCAGCAGATGACATGGCCAGCCCGCACATGAACAGTACGGTAATGCGAGCAAGCAGCATACACACAAGTTTCGTCCACACTCTACACCATCGGTGTATACCAGCAGGGACATTTCGCGACACAGTCCAACCTAATGACGCGGGCTGCAGCAGGCAACATATACCAACATGTGCAGGAGGCTGGGGCAGTGAGGATGTGTATGCTGCCGAACAACCCTTACTGGGGTGACATAAGACTTTATAGACCGAGGGTGACTTACCAGGGGCTACATGGGCTGGGGATGTTGGAGCACTATGGGGTGGACAAAGACCTCCTACAGCAGCTTGTTGACCTGTGTGTGCCACACCTGACACATCAAACAGTCCGAGGGAAACGCATCACAGTGGATACCATGGGATTTGTTGGCCTAGGTGTAACAGCCACAGGTACCTCACACAGCACAACTGGGGATATCATGGGTATCTCACAGGCATCTGCATCCAGAGTATTGCACCAGTTCACAGATGCCATGTCAACACATGCTAGTGAGTACGTACATGTCCTCAACACACATGATTAGTGGACCAGCAATATGCATCTGTTCAACCACGTAGATGACTACCCTGGGGTACTGGGTGCTATAGCCTGCACATGTAGCACCACCCAGGGAGCAGGGTAGGGCCTACAGTCACTGCAGGGGCATACCCTCCAACAGTTAGGCCATATGCGATGGCCAGGGCATGAGATTGAATGTTTGTGCTTTCTGCCCTGGAAGCTATGATGTGTCCGATATATGGCTTCTGACACAGCTGTAGCACACCAATGCCTATATGGACATCCCCTACAGTCTCCTAGTGGGGGATGCTGGGTAAACACTGGTGTAGTGGCTGATGACACCCATCAGCAATGCACACACACCTGAACACTCACACCATACTGAGGCAGATGCACAGGCAAGACATATACTTGTGCATGTGTTTGGGATGCTAAGTTCACAGTTCTGGTATCCGGACACATCCGTTGGAGCTCTGCAGTATTCACAAGCTACATGCATACAAGTTGTTATGGTATTTGCTATGCTACACAATGTTATCCTGCAGTAACAGTTGCAGCAGGAACAGCATGGGGCAGGGCCACACAGCCCAACACCACTGCCGAGGCCTGTACAGGTACAGTGTGACTTGGTGAAGGAACTACCTGTGTAGGGCACAGTCGGCGAAAGCCCGTGCACAGTATGACCTGCCCTTGGCAAAGAGGCAACACAAGGCATATGCACTGACACAGTAGGTACCCACGGATTTCCCCTCTCTGACCCACACACGGTACAATGGATGCCAAACATGACAGTACCTGTGCTCGGCCATGTATTGGAGGTGCACTGTGTGCATCCGACATAGGCAGCACTCCAGCACCGTCCTCAAGTCCGGAACACACCCAGGGTATGTCTATTGAACTAACAAGTGACAGTTGTATTAAAATGTGTAGTTACCCATTGCTATGGTATGTATGTGAGCTTACATGTGACTGTGGTGGCCAAATGTTAGGGCAGCAGACAGTACACATCCATAGTGGCACCATGACCTCTGTAGCACATACGGGGGTCACAATGGTAGCCTGTAGTACACAGGGTGTCCTAACCCACTGCAAATTATGGGCTGACTATCATGTGTGTCCGTATAGCCCACACACGTTCCATGCAGCTGGACAGATGTGGACCAATACAGACAAATAATATACGATGGCCTATGGATATGCCCAATGAATGACCCCAACCCCCTAAGACACACACAGACAACAGCAGGCCAGGCAGTTTGATGTAGGTTGTGTAAGCTAGGACATCCAGCACCACTGTGCTGATAATTAAAGCTGGGAACTGACGTACCCTGGTATCCCTCCAAACAGCAATTTGGTAGGTCCACACACTGACATGGAGTACCTGGCATACCAGTACAGTAGCGGCAGATGTGTACAACTGTTGGCTGTGCCCCCCGTCACACCTACACATGTGAAATTCATGTGCACCACCCACGGTGCTGTGTAGGACTGTGGTTGTGGTTACATGTCCCCCCACACTATGCAGACATGTAGCAACTGTCAATGCCACATGACCATTAGCTACCCTGCAGACACAGCATGACACCTTTCTGTGTACAATGGAGGGGTCAGCAACACAGTACTAACTATCTGGACATGTGACATATGCAATACAGTTGACCATACTTTGCATGCTCACACACATGACGGTATGACAGTATTGTCGGTTGACAACAGGCGTAACAGTCATACTGGGCATGCTCACACACTGAAACACAGGACGGCCAGGCATGCATACACCAGTGGTCCGGACATATCTGCCAGTACATTGCTATACTGTTGGATGTCTGTGCTGTATGGTGTGTGTATGTGTGGTCTATTGTCTGTACATATGCCATGGTCTATTGTTAATTCACATGAGCTATGTGTGCAGGGTACTTCTACCATCACGTGTATAGGGCGGTTCTTTGTTTGCAGACAGGCCGACGCCTTTGGATACAGACCGGGTAAGGCACAGTCCAGCAGGTGGAAGCTGTTGTGCGTGGGCTTGCACAGTGTTAAGCACTGCTGACCTCTGGCCACAGCACCTTATACATGTTTAGACTCCACATTTCTTTGACAGTGCTCTACTGGCATACTGGTAGACAAACATGCTTACAGCCGCTCGCTCTCCGACATTTCCGCTTACATTTGTCACTCACACTGGGTGTGTGCAATCTCTTGTGATGCGTATTACATCAGTCTACATGACTACAGTATTGGGTATGTGTAACCATTTTGCGACGGCAGACATTTGACTGTACGGACTCAGCGGCCTGTCCAGTGACGTAATCATATTATATGCATGTTCCTCATACGATCTGCTCCCATCTACCTGTTACATGGAAACCAATACTCTGCAATGCTGACATGTGACATGAATTTGTTAATGCAGCTGTCTGCTGAGTCATGCTACCGCATACCTACTGCACATTGACCACCTTTCAGATTGCACGATGGGAGACTGTAGGAGTGACACATTTCCCACTTTGCATGGGACAGTCTCTCATCACACATCCCATGTGACAATACCAGACCTCTCCACCAATCGGGGACACATTTCTGCAAAATCAGGGATAGGTCAAGAAAAATCAGGGACACTTTTACAAAAGTAGTGCTATTAACTTGACACATTGACAGAATCAGAGCATATGACTTAATACATATATTCTGAAGTAACAGTTGTTTATAACTCTTACTTATTGTCATTAGTCAGTAAGTGTAATTCACCACCTTTCCTTCAACAGCCACTAATTTTAGGAGGGATTAAGAAGGACAGAGTTAGACTTTCAGTCAAACTCAGAGATGTACCTGACATTCAGGGACAGTTGAGTGGTATGGACAATACTCTAGCCATTGCAACTGTCCTGATTAGGGGACCTTCTCATGTTGTAGGTGTCGGTACTGGTTGCTTGTTACAGATCTTGTATACCTGACATGTCGATATGTCATATGTAGTAGCATAAGCAACTATACTGCTGCTAGACTATGCTTTGATTTGTTCCGATATGCATATTTCTGTAGTATGCATGGCTGTAGGTATGTTCTGCCTGGTACATCTGACAGTTCTACAGAACAGATTCCACTTTGGCCATTCAGACTGGTGGTGGCCCTATAGACCCTATATGTAGAGCTATCACATGTGTCAAGGCAACACATACCCACAGCCAGTAGTAAACGGACGACTTCCAAGGTTTGCATACGTTAAGGTTATTCATGTAGCATTATAATTGATAATACTGTTTCCTATTACATGTAGCTGTTACTGATACAACAAATTGATGTCTGACACCACTACACACGTTATATAGCCTCCATTCCCGAACTCACAGGCCATGTGCCATAACTGTCATTTTGCAGGACACAACTGCCCAGACGGGTGTGTCCCTCGCAGGCGTATGGGTGTTGAACCTCTTCTATTATGCTATCATCTACCTGAGGTGGTCAGAAAATTATGCACTTTCCGTCAGTAGCAGAACTCACATACCAATGGGTGTGAATGAACACTGTATCAGGAACAATGCATAACACCCTGTGGGACACATTTAGACGATTGGTTCAATTAACCAGACCCATTCACAGTCACAGAGCATATGCGTTCATTCACGTTTGTCGAGGTACATGCTGCTTATGACTCATACATGTTGTCATCTGTCATTACCTGTATTCTGCCACCTGTTCACCTAATATCACTAGTTCTGGCAGTGTTTAGTTGGACTTTGTTACATTCTGATACATAACTATGGATGTCCATGCTAATCGGGTACACGGCACTGTTTAGGTCTCTATGTATTCCCCCGATGGTTTACAGACTATCCAGTAGATGTGCTCTTCAGGTTTGGGAGGTGTAGGTGTATGCTATGCCCACATAGGAATATTAATGACTTCTACTGGGCGGGCCTACTACATCTCTGCCAACCAGCACCTGCACACTTAAGCCCATTAATGCATACCCATGGTCCACCTAACTTGCACCCCTCTACAGCAGTCGTGACAAATACTTACTGCAAGCGCAGCTGAGGTATGAGCACACCCCTACACATTGCCCACTCTCCCCATCTTGGGACACATGTCGTACATTTTGTCAACCCATGTATTATCACACTTGCACAACCTACTGTTCCATGTACACCTACATCCTACTCGTAATAATGTCAGCAGATTCACATGTACCCTGATGTACTCAGATGTGATGCCAGTTTACTTTCTAGTTCATGTAGAATGCATCCAGGGATATTGTTGGGTCCCATGGAAGTTGTATTCTTGCCCTTGGACAATGCAGCTTTAACCTGTGCTGCAGTAATGCTGGGTTCCTGGCATTCCTCCGGTATTGTGGGTGGTCCTTGGAGGGGGCTAAAGTTGACACTGAATCTGTCAGCCAGTATGTTGACAATATCTGTTGGCTCAGTATAGGAGGTACCATTGTGCAGAATCTCAGAGCAAACATGGGTATTGCTGTGGAGATTCCTGATATAACTATAGAAGGTTTTGTGGTTGTTTTTAGTGTCTGCTGCAATTCTACCTTCATAGCTGGCTTTAGAGGTTTTGATGAGGGATCTCAACTTTTTGTTGAGGCTAATAAGGGAGTTTTTCCAGTCTTGAGACTTCATCTTTTTCTGCAACAGTTTCTTCCTTCTGTTGTAGAGTTTATTAATGACAGGCGACAACAACACTGGCTTCCTTTTTTTGGAGGAGAGTGTCTTGGTTCTGTTGTGTATGGCTAGTTCCATGCATTTATGTATGTGTTCGTACAGTGCATTGGTGTATGATTCAGCAGTCATGTATCTATTTTCCATTGACATGGGTGCCGTGAAGTTAGTCACCTCTGTTTTTAGGAGCCCAATGTCAGCTTTGGAGAGGTTTTTCGTGGTGGCTACCTTTACGGGGTATGTGAGTGGGATGCGGATTTCCATGGTGATTAGCTTGTGGTCAGATCTAATCAGGGAGGAATTGACTATTGGCACAGAGCAACAGTTGCCCGTGTTAGTAATAACCAGGTCAAGGATGTTGCTTCCTCTAGTGAGGGCAGGAATGAGCTGGTCCAGGGCATTGGAAATGATGAATTCCAGGAAGCGTTGGGCCAGTGAATTGGTGCATGAGTAGTTTTCCAAGTTGATGGAGGGGTAGTTCAAGTCACATATTATGAGAGTGTTGGGTTGGACCCTAATAGTTTCCAGTGTGCTTAGGAATGTGAAGTGAACGTCTTGGGACATGGTTGGGGACCTGTAGCAGGCTATGACCCGAATCTCCATCTTATCCAATTTTAGTTGTACCCGAAGTATCTCAGATGTGTTATGCTGGGCTACTTGTCTGGAGGTGTGCATATCTTTTATGAATATGGAGACACCACTACCTTTGGAGCTTTTGTCCATGTTCTGGGGCTGAAAGGTGTGAAATGAGTTATAGCCTGATAGCGCATGGGTGCTTCTAGAGCATTTTCTGAAAAATAAACTTAAAAAATGGATAAGATAAACAAAAATAAGTATTTTGTGAACAACAAAAGGTATTAAAACTGTTAAAATTGCAATATTAACAGTTAAGAAGTACTCTTTGCAGTGATAATAGTCAGTGCATTCATAGTCTTTCCATAAATACCATAATGTATTATAATGCACACAAACCCCAAATTATATTCTTTCTAAACTTTCACAAACAATTTGTCATATCTTGAAAGCTGTATAACCTAGACATGTATCATTAAATCAGTTTCGTTAACCATGGATACGTTTTCACAAGACAACAAGAAATTCCTCTGAATGCATGTTTATTAAGATACTTACAGAAATATGAAAATATATGCTTAATTGTATTATTAGCAAAAAAAAAATAACACTGAATATTTCTCAAGATGTGCAACTTTCAGTGGAAATTTGAAAGATAGTTTTCTACAACAACATCTAATGGGTGACCTGATGTCATGCAACAGTTTGTAAGTCACTTGCTTGTTTTTTTTTTTTTTTTAATTAAGTATGTATGGAAATATTCTTTATTTTTAAAACTAATAACAGTTAACACACAATATATCAGGTATAGTGTGATACAAATATACATTGACAATAAACTTTCCTGTCTCCTACCATGTCATACCATATCCCTTTAGAACATGTAGGGCTCTCAGTTATGAAAATATGAACATAAATATGAACATATGAATAATAAGTGATCGACAGTGATCAATTTCTCTACTAAAGGACATCCTAGATTGACAATATTAGTGTCATTTTGCTAATAACTCATTGCACTTTCTAATAAACCCTATTCTTAGCTAGAAAGTCACTTATAAAAATGAAGCCAGACCCCAAAAAAGTTCTGGATACCATATAAGGAGCTATAGGTGTGAACTGGAAGAATAAAAAAAAGACACTATAGGCTTGAATTAAATAGAAGCTTGAATTATCAATCATACAAGAAAATATAAATAAAAGTCTGGAAAAGAATAAAAAAACTCTTACAGTAAGAAAAATTGTTTCACTCAACCTGATCTTCCACGCCATCTCTTGGTTTTTCTTTCTTTTTATACAATTTTTTATGTTAGGTTAAGATCTGCTGAATGTAGTTGGTTTCTCTGTTTAAATTTTTAAATTAGGAATTTTTAAAACAATACCTGCAGAGAATAACACAATTTATATTAGTGATTATCAGAGAATTATGATTGTGGCCAGAAAGTTATGTGTGTGAAAAAATTGATTCAAAGAACACATGGCAGACTGAAGTTTTGAATGAAGACGTGACTATAATTATATGTAATACATGATTGGCAGGATTCACGAAGCCTCCGTGTAAGAGATACAAGGCTTACACGGAGGCTGCAGTTAAACGGTGTGACGTCAGCATGTCATACTTATGCATGAGGGCATGCTGAATCACACCTAAGGCTAACACGGTCCGTGGAAGACAGTAGGGGGCGTGTCCGCAGGCCGAGCCCTGCAAGCGGACACACCCCCAGAAGAGTAAAAGTGCCCAAAGTAAACCCCCACAACAGAGTACATGGAAATGTGAATAAACACAACACAACACATGCCCCCACAGACTATGAACATAAAATTATATAAATGAACATGTTATATTTTAACTGTAAAGATGTTTGCCCGTGAGTGCGCTCGTTTGCGCGGGCGTGCCCGTAGCTCAGCCACAGTTAGCAGTAAGTGGAAAAGCATATTAGAACTAACTATGCAAGGTAAGCCAAAAAGCAATAGCATAGCGGTAGAGATGTCGGCTGAAGAGCATGCAGCCATGGTTCGAGCCCCCACAACATAAATTTTTATTTTTAGTGAAATAAGCACGAAACAAGTCCCTGACATATATGTACACATATAAAATTATATTTTATGTAAAATATAATGAAATAGGCCATTTATTTTTAAGAAATGTGAGATAACAAAATAATAAAAAATGCCAGATGTGCCCATAGCTGAGCTATAGTTTAACAAGTTGAGTGCATCTGCCCGTAGGTGAGCAGTGGTTTAACAGGTGCAAAATGAGTGCCCGTAGGTGAGCAATGGTTCAACGGGTGCAAAATGAGTGCCCGTAGGTGAGCCGTGTTTTAACACGCTGAAACTGTGTGCCCCTAGCTGAGCTGAGCTGAGCGGAATATGCGTGCTGACAGCCAAATGAAGCGTAAACCAGCGTAACCCGTTTGCACGGAGCTGCACACCGTGCCAACAAGCTAACCGACGGGCAACATTGAGCAAGCTGTAACAAAACTGCCTTTACACAGACACACCCCCCTAGCCTGTCTAGACAGTCATAAAATATAAAAAGCAGTGGCCAGAGTGAGCCATGACAGCTGTACTTAGAAATGCAGTAATAGCAAATATATAGGAATGAATAGAAAGAGGAGCATGACAAAGCAGGTTTTGTGAAGCTGATACAATTCCAAAATGGCCAATCACAGATAAGTGCGGGAAAAACGGCATATATAAGCCCCATAGGCGGGAATACACAGCATAACCGATTGTAGAACTAACTTGCAGCCAGAATGTCAGGAGTAGGTGAGGGTAGTTGCTTCCGAGCACAGAGGTGGGGCATTGAGGAGTCCAGATATATGGTCTGGCTCCTTGTCCACAATCATGAGGCCCAACTCATGCAGGGCCAGGTCCTGTGGGGAGCATATAGGGCTGAGGTGTGGGACCGGTTGGCTCATGATCTCACCAGTGCCACAGGGATTCCAAGGACTGGTGAGCAGGTCCGTCACCACCATGCAGACCTGAAGAGACGTAAGCAGGACCAACTGATCCTTTGGATCCAGGAGGCCCGGCAAATGCCCAACGCCCCACTACTGAGTAAGTTACATTTAATTATGTATGTAAGAAATTAACCTAGCTGATATTATGGAGATGTGTATTCCAAAATTACTTTATTTATATTACAGCTGCAGGTGTCCATTCTGTGAACCGCAGAGCCTATGGCGATAGGCTGGTGCGGTTGCGCCACCAGGCAGGTCAGTAATCCTCTCCCTGTAACTGTAAATAAATATAAAAGTATGACAGTTAGCAAAAGAGTGCAGTGTAGTCACTAAGTAATAAAATGTGCAAGTAACAGTGTAAGAGTGTTTGCAAGTATTGCTTGATTACAAAAGTGTGTTGCAGTCTGTAATCCAAACAGAAAAATGAAAATGTCTGAAATAAAGTCTGAAATAAAGATGCCCCACCTGTAATATAATAGTACACAACCTGCAGCAGGCTGAAAAGTACAGCTGCAGAAGATGAGCAAATCACATATGTGAAATATATCCCTGTTGAAATACTGAAACATGACAGAAGTGAGACTGTTGGAAAGGATTGTAATAACTACAGATAACACATGTCAATAAAGCCTAGAAGTAAGTACCATCCTGAATTGTAAAATTAAAACAAGTGAGAGAGTGTGAGAAAGAGTTATGAATCCACCAATAAAGTAGTAATAACCCCTGAATAAAGTATACTGCAGTCAGTACAGAATGAAATGAATGTGACAAGCAGAACCAAAATGCGAAATGTGTTCAAAATGTTGCTGCAGCTGGAATGTGTATCCCAAAATCTGGATATGTTGCTCTCAGTCTGCAATATGCAGATAGTATGATTGTCTGAAATACCAAACATCCACAGTTGTCTACAGCTATATAAAGCAAATGTAGCAGGATGATGTAGCTGAACAAAGCCAGATATGAACGTGTATGAATAACAATAAAATGTATATTGATGTAGCAGTAACAGTCCTATTACCAACTTGAAGTAGTTATCACATAGGAAACTGTATGTAGAACAGTAGTGTGTATATATCTGCAGCTATTAGAAATGTACAGCATATGTATTGGTATGTGAAGGTGTTAATTATATTTTCTTCACCCTACCCTATAACCACATATAATCCATTCCACGTGAAATTGGTATGTGCAATCACAATTAACACCCCTGGACATTTGTCCTGTTGGGTCATACATATTTGCATGTATGTTGATGCATCTGCCCTGTTCATACATCCAAACCTGATGGCCTGTTGCCATCAATCAACCCTGCATGTTGTTGGACTGTGTATTGCTGTTCAAATTATGCATGTGTTATGCTCGCTGTTCAATGGTGTGAATATCTGGGTGTTTGGTTAATGGGAATACTAATGCATGCTGTTACAACTAATTGCGAATGGTATTGTATGTTACTAACCCAAACTGTCATGACATAATGCAAAACATAGGATGACAGGGAAGGCGGGTTCCAGCGGACCCACCTCTCCCACCTCAGCTGGCCAGTGCACCTGGCAGTAGTGCCCAGTCAAGACCCTCCTCCGGTGGCCCTGTGCCACCTGTGGGTGGAAGCGCTGCAGGGGATGGGGCTCATCCCCCTTCTGCAAGTGTGGCCGGAGGAGAACCACCACTCACCCTCCATAGCGTCCGGACTGTGGTGCATAGGGAGATCCAGGAATCTGTTCTTGGGCCCCTACGCCAGCTTGAGGCACAGGTGGCACAACTAACGGGCATGCCTGTTGCCCGGCCTACACAGCCCCTAGCACAGCCCCATCCTGGGCAGTGAAGGAACAGTGGCAACTGCCCATGGGTGGGGATATCTGTTCCACTGTTGCTATCTGTGGGCTCATGGGCTCTGGATATCCAAACATCCATCCCCGTCAATTGTGTAACCCCCCCATACATGTCATACACCGCCCCTGTATGTGTCTTGTTTGTCTTGTCTGTTGACCTACCCAACCTACCTCCCCAGCTATACCAACTTCCTTTACCTGACATACCACTCTCACCTGAAAAAAAAAAAAAAAAAGGGCACTCTGTACCCACAAAAAAATTACGCCCCATACATAGCTGCCCATTTCGCACACATGTCTGCTGGACATGGAAACTGTCAATTACAATTGGCTGTACAACAAGTATTATTGTTGTCCTGACACCTCTCTCAGGGGTGGAAGGTTTCAAATGTCACACCAAATTACAAACATATGCACAGCTGTTGCTGATGAAGAAATGGGCCTTACCTACATCCCTCCTGCAAAACCCAAGATTGTTTCCCTACTGTCTTACCCTCTTTGTGACCCCTTTTTCACCACTTTCCTGTCTCCCCATTTTCATTTCTTTCAAAGAAAATAGCGCGGGTGTGCGCCAGAGTAAGCACTGTTAAGCGGTTGTAAGCGGGTGTGCGCAGAGCTGAATGCCAGTGCGCATGCAGGTGCGCCGCGCAAACCAGCGCTAACCCGGTTACAACTGCTTAAAAGAGCCTTACTCACTCTGAATGACAGGTCCTGTAGTCAGTTCAAAAGCAAAATAAAATCCCACTGTCAGTCCCGAACCCAGGACCTTGGAAACAGTAGTCTGCATAACTTACCACTAAGCCATGACTGTTATATAAGAACATTGTGCTACAATAAATGTATCATGTAATAGTAGGAATGAATGTAAAGGGAATATAGGATGTGTAGTACACAAAGCATGTCATGTATATTTACTGTCAAATCTAGTGGATTTCTATAATAGTAGTGTGTGAACAGAAACAGCCATGCTAGTTGGCAGCTAGTAGGTAATGTCAGTTATTATACATATATAAATATATGTATATATATATATATATATATATATATATATATATATATATATATATATATATATAGTTATAGGTGTCAGTGTACATACACACTTAGTACAGGAAACAGGAGAGATGAATGGAGAAATGTTAATCTACAACACAGCCTGAATTATGAGAGAGATACTAACCTTTACACTCACAGAACAGTGTCCACAGCATACCAGCATGGTCCCCGCCCTTACAATCTGAAAGGTCAACGCCTATCTCACATACCCTTTTATAGCACTGTCCTGAAATCACAGTGAGAACTGCAATCAGTACACAACTGGCTGCATGCAATTAGCAAATGCTGGCTTACAATTGGTGCAGAGGCCATCACATGGACATATGCATATACCTACAAAAGCATCCTGTACTCCCACTCCACGCATGCAATACTTTCATTGCACCGTCTGGAGGCAGAGAGAGAGAGAGAGAGAGAGAGACAAAAAAAGAAAGAAAAAAATAAAATAAAAACACAAACAAAAACCAATGTAAGGCAAACTAAGTTAAAGCTGTCATCAGTGTCAGTATCAAGATTGGCTAGCAGCAGCAGGAACCTATACTAATGGTAACGCAACCAGCTGTAACAAACACAGGTAATGTAAAGTAACAATTTAATAGTTTATATACTGTGAACCCTCCATATGTGTTATTGGTCTGTATCTATATGTATGTCTATGTGATAAGTTGTGTGTATGTTGTTTTACCCAAAGGGGATGACTATACATGACATGTCATTCAGTGTTAGGCCATGATTCTGGCACCAGTTGTCCGTTTCAGTGAGGCCTGTCTGTAGGATGTGTGTCAGCTGGTGTAAGGACTATGGCGCTTAGTTCGCAGTCATCTGGGAAGTTTGTCATCCACAACCCGCCCATGTTTGCTTTCCTTTTTCTTATACCTTTCTGACCTCACTTACCTCCATTTCTGATTGTTTCCCCTCCTTCTCTTTTCTTTAGCTGTTTCTTCTCGCTCCGTTCGCCCTGCGGGCTCACTCCGCTCCCTACCCCAATTCCCACCCACCCCCAGGGGTCCTACATTTAACTAGCCTCTAGACACACCTCTTACTTCTTACACCCAATCACACTCATCCTCAAATTGTGTACCACCCTACAATTAGCCACACCTACTTACCTATTATAACCCGCCCCACCTCTCTTTTATTAACACACCTGAAATAATACAACCACTACCAACTCCCCCAAATCCTCACAGCACTTCCACCTACAACATACCATCAAACCACATTCAAACTTACAACTAATTTATCATGACTACAGCTATCTTCCAGTCACAATTGAAATTACCTATCTCCTTCTTACTATTATTCCTCCTCATCACTACTTACTTCTTAACCTCCTATGAACACTCCATAACTGTTTCCCTCTCCCTTCCATCAAAACATACCAGTACAACTGCTACATCCACAACTCCAACCTTCTTACACACATCCACACAATCCATCTACCTATTTGCCAAATACCATAGGCTATTACACTACAAACTACCGAAAACTAAAACAAAGAAAATATTCGACACCCTCCTAAAATATAAAGTTGAAAACTATTTTACACTACTCCATCTACTACTAGATGGTGACATACACCCCAACCCAGGCCCTCAAGCTACTACTACAAAAACTCACAAAAATCATATCAAACCCTTCTCTATTTCATCCACTACACACTCTAACTTATTAACCTTGGCCCATCTCAATAT
Organism: Protopterus annectens; assembly: GCF_019279795.1. Classification (NCBI taxonomy): domain Eukaryota; kingdom Metazoa; phylum Chordata; order Ceratodontiformes; family Protopteridae; genus Protopterus; species Protopterus annectens. The sequence goes on from NC_056735.1 coordinate 1,961,395,440, forward strand.
ACGTAGCATCTCTAACAAACTTAGTCAACTCCATGCCCTATTAGATGTACACAAATTTGACATTCTATGCTTATCAGAAACTTGGCTAAAACCTTCAATTAAAGACATTGAAATCACCCCACCGGGATACAACATTGTTAGACTTGACCGTACCTCCAGGAAGGGAGGTGGAGTAGCTATTGTATATAAAACAAACCTGAAGCTTTCTCTTCTTGACCTTACCCTTACCCAAACAAATAATGCTGAAATAATCTGCTCCAAAATTCAAATTAATACTACTAAAGCAATAAACATCATCTGTGCATACCTCCCCCCTGGAAATAACATCCCTACTTTAGAACAACTTCTTGAACAACTCTCTAATAACCTCCCCCAAGAAACACTAGTCCTTGGGGACTTTAACATTGATTGGAAATCTTGTAACAATGCTACCCCTACTTCCCATATAAACCTTTATGGTTTCAAACAACTAATTGATAGTCCCACTAGAATAAATAATAAGAGCAAAAAAGAAACCACCCTAGACTGGATTCTTACCAACACTCCCCTACAAACTTACCAAACTGGCATCCTTCCTGATGACCTTAGCGATCACTCCCTCACCTATGTCATTAGGACTAAGACTAATCTAAACTTACCTACCTCTCAGAGAACACTATATTCAAAAAAACAATTTAATCCTGAACAGTTTCAAACAGAACTCTCACATTACAACTGGACCCCTCTAAAACACCTCTCACTTAACAATGCCGTTGAACATTTCAACTCAGCATTCCTCGCAATCTTAAATCTACATGCCCCAAGTCGTACCATTAGAACAAAGACCAAAACAGCACCCTGGCTAACCACTAATACTAAGCAAAAAATCAAACTGAGAAATAAATCTTGGAAAAAATGGCGTTCCTCTAGAAACCCAACAGATCATGAAACCTTTAGAGAGCTTAGAAACAATACCAAAAAAGCCATCCTCTCCGATAAAAAGAATTATTACCTCGAACTTCAGCAATCCACCAAAAAAGAATCGAAAAAGTTCTGGTCTACTATCAATAATCTACTTACCCCAGGCAAAGTAGTTACACCAAACCCACAGGATTTAGACCCTGATAATCCCTCTTTAATAGCTAACAACTTCAATACCTTCTTTACTACTTCCATACAAAGTCTAGCTAACCACTTATCTCCCGATGCTTCGCAACTGCTCTTAAGTAACTTAAATAATTCCCTTCTTCCCCTCCAACTTCAACCCATACCCACCTTATACATTCAATCTCTCTTACAAAAACTTAAACCCACTACCCCCTCAGCAGATAAACTTCCTGCTGAATTCCTTCAAATAGCAGCTAAATCTATTGCCTACCCTGTTTCTATCCTAATAAATAGATCCATAAAAGAAAGTACTTTTCCATCAATTTGGAAGATATCACATATCATACCCCTACACAAAGGAGGCAAATCCACTGACCTTTCTAACTTTCGCCCTATAGCACTATTATCTCCACTAGCTAAAATCATGGAAAATGTATACATAAACAACTACTTAACCATCTCCTTCAAAACAACCTACTAGCTAACACTCAACATGGATTTAGACCTTCACATAGTACTACTACTGCACTACTTTCCTTTACCAACACCATCAACTGTAACCGTAACAACAACAAACTAACCTCTTCTCTTTTTCTAGACCTGTCTAAAGCCTTCGACATGGTCAACCATACACTTCTTCTTCACATATTAAAATCCCTTGCCTTAGATTTCTCTTCCTTAACCTGGTTCTCATCCTATCTTGAAAACCGACAACAAGCAGTACTATGGAAAAATTCTCTATCTGCTCTACTACCCATCTCTTTAGGAGTACCTCAAGGATCTATACTAGGCCCACTCTTATTCTCTATCTTTATTAATGATCTTCAATCATCTATCCAAAACACTACCTGTATACAATATGCAGATGATTCCACCATTATTTGCACAACCTCCACTCAATCTGAACTCCAGTCACTGACACAATCTACCTTTTCTACCATCGAACAGTGGTTCTCAAAAAGATGTCTACTACTCAACCCCAAGAAAACAAAACTTTTACTATTCTCACCTACCCACAAATCTTCTCAACTAAACTATTACTGCAAGTGACAACTCCCTCATCTCCCCTGACTCTACTACCAAACTGCTTGGTGTCACTATTGATAATAATCTCAGCTATGATTATCACATCAATAACACTATAAAAGCAGTTAATAAAAAGATCGGTTCACTGTACAGAATTAAACCCTTCCTTACACCAGAAGCACGGACCACCTTAGCACAATCACATCTTATCTCTACCCTACTGTATGCTTCCTCCATTTACACTAACCTCTCTAAAAGCAACCTTAGGAAACTGTCTACATCCTACCACAACATAGCACGTTTTGCCACAGCATCTCAGTATAGAACACACCACTGTATAAACTTAAAACAGTTACACTGGTTGGAACTTCCTAATAAACTTATCTATCAACAACTAGTAGTAACACATAACATTCTATATCAACCATCTAAGACACCTGCTCTTAGTAACCTCTTGACCCCCTATAATAACTTGAAACAGCTGCGCCAAAAGCTACAAGTCAACACAACCAGGATCACAAATTCTGCAGGTAACTGCCTTTTCTCCAACTCAGTAGGCAAAATATGGAATAACCTCCCCTCACACATTACTGCTCTTGGCTCCTTACATCTTTTTAAAAAACAACTTTTTTTACATCTGACCAACTTCTGGCTTTGCTCTTGTACCCAGACTAATCTACTTTATTCTTTTTACTATCAGAATTCCTTATTTCAAAACTATCTTTCTCTGTCATCACAAATGACATTACAACTGTATGACTGTACTGTTTCTACTGCTCTCAAAAAAAAAAAAAAAAAAAAAAAACTTTGTCTGTTATAATTATGTATATACATTTTAAAATATGTAATTACCTTATTCTCACAAAATAGTACTGTAAACAATTAATGCCTTTCTCAATACGTAGATAGTACTATGTGTTTTGTATTACTTTATCTAAACTAATATGTATGCATTGTTGCTCACTGTCTGAGTCTCACACATTTATTGTAATTGTTTAATCTCTATAACCTTATTTTAATCTGTGGAGCTTTTCTCCCCGGGCCTCCACTGAAAATGGAAATTATCCAGCTGGACTAGCCCGGTCAACAAATGTAAAATAAAAAATAAAATAAAATAAATAAATAAACATCTGTGAAGTAAATGCCAAACAAGAGGGGTCCTAGGACAGAGCCCTGTGGGATACCACTTGTGACTGGCTTTGAGTCTGACATGGCTCCTACAATATTGACTTTATGGATTCTGTTGTACAACCAGTTTGCAACCCATCATGTGACATATGTATTAACATTTAAGCTGATAAGCTTGTCTATGATGCCTGAGTGGAGTATTGTGTTGAAAGCCTTAGGCAAGTCCAGGTAGGCTGTATGGACTGCTTTGCCCTCATCAATGGCTGTAGTGACTGTTTTGAAAAAGTCAACCAGGTTCAAAAGGCAGGATCAGCCCTTCACAAAGGCAAACTGGGTGGGATCAAGTGTCTGTAGGTACCCAATATCGCTGTATATGAGTCCCATAATGAATCTTTCCATAGCTTTGCAGACCAGGCTGGTTAAGCTTATGGGGCGGTAGTTCCCAGGGTCAGTAGAGGTGCCTCCTTTGTGGAGTGGGACCACTGTTGCTGTATGCCAGTGTTCAGGTACATATCCCGTAGTAAGGCCAAGGTTAAATATCAGTTTTATATGCGGTTGTAGCTCCTCTTGGGGTTCACGTAGCACACATCCAGGGATACTATCAGGTCACATTGATGCTGTGTGTTCTGCTTTGCTGAGGGCAGCCCTCACCTGGACATCTGAGATGACAGGGAGGTTACATTCAGCTGTGATAAGTATTTCTTATTTTGGGGGAGAGGGAGGGGGGATATTTGCACTGAACCTGTCTGCCAGAATGTTGCCAATATCTGTGGGTTCAGTGAATTTTATGTAGTTGTGTACTAACTCAGAGCATATCTGAGGCTTTTGGTCCATGTGTCTAACAAAACTGAAGAAGGCCTTGTGGTTATCTATAGTGTCCTTGGCCATTTCCCCCTCAGAGTTGGCCTTGGATGTTGTTATGAGAGAACTTAGCTTATTACTAGTGCCGACCACAGATGCCTTCCCTTTATGTGATTCTGCTCTGTCCTGCAGTATCCTCCTTCTATCATTATACAATTTGTCTTTGGCTGGAGTCCACCAGACAGGATGCTTAACCTTTGTGCATAGGGTCTGGGTTAGAATTGTGTGTGCATGTTCCATGCATTCTTTGGGATGTCCGTGGGAAGCATTTGCAAAGGGGTCAGCATTGTGGGTTGTGGCTTACACTGGCCAAGTGGGCTGCATGGATACCATCTCAGTCCTAACAAGTGAAAATCTGTCTATTCACATATATATCAAAGTAGTCTACTGTGCTGGTGGTGGTGGTGGGATATGTATATCCAGGCCGATTATTTTGTGTCCAGATCACACTAGTGGATGACATTCCACATTCAGTACCTTGTTATGAACCCCCAGAGTGAGGTGGTGCATTGGACCTGTCTCAGTGTGCTGACCGATGGGGCTTGGTACTATGTTGTATGGAATGTGGCAGGTATTGTTGCACAGGTGTTGGCTGAGCACTGATATCTGGCCATGTACATGTGTATCCACCAAGAGACACACACGTGCTACATATGGGAGTAGTAGTATATCTCTACAGTTGAGTATCATGTATAGTATGTGTGCCATATTTTGCTGACATAGTTTGCTGATATCCTGTTTGTGTTCTCTTTCAGGGACATGGCGCGTCAGCGAAATCCTGCCTACTCTGCTGCAGAAGATGAAGAGATACACCAGAGCCTGGTGCGGGATTATGACATACTGTTTTTCCGCACCAGCCAGAATCAGCAGGAGAGGGCTGCACTGTGGCAAGACCTTGTCTGTAGGGTAAATGACACTGGCATGCATAATAGGAACCAGGTTTAAATGACCATTGTAACATAGCATGCCTCTTGAAGCTTAGAAGCTTAAAGAGATGACTTTATAATCCTGGTCCATCAAGTATAGGAATTATAAGTATAAGATAAACAGTGTCTTAAAGATTTTTGAAATAAGTTTTAATTTATAATAATGTTTTAAATGTATATTTATATATTTTGTATTTATTTTTGTATATTTAGTAGGATGGATATGTGTAATTTTTAATAGAAAGACATACAAAGATAATACAGGATATATTAAAGCATTAACAAATGTATATATGTATACTATGCATTGAGCTGTGAGTGAGGGCTATAATAGTAGATGAAATACCCCTTTAAATGTTGCAAAATGATAATAACTTAATTGACCGATTTAATTAAATTGAACTGGAATTAATTGAGCAAGAAGGGGCAGGGAAATATATAAATAGTAAGCACTTGTGTTCTTATTTTTATCTGAAGAAGTCATTCAACCTTGTATGATGAAAAGCACTTTATTAAACTAGTAAAGAAGACTTTTGGTGGCCTGGAATCCTTGTTTGTGTTTGACTTGTTTTTCCGCACCAGCCAGAATCAGCAGGAGAGGGCTGCACTGTGGCAAGACCTTGTCCGTAGGGTAAATGACACTGGCATGCATAATAGGACATATGAGCAGGTACAACATCACTGCAGTGATTTAATCAGAAATGTCCGTCAGCATGCGTCGGATATCCACAGGCAACAGGTCGCCACAGGAGGTGGGGTGCATCCCCCCCTCACCAGACTGGAGGGGCTACTCCTAAGTGTTGTGGCTCCAGCCCAGGAACATCAACAGCAACACACCTGCATTATGATGGAGGCTGGATCCACACAGCAACACGACATGGAGCGTGCAGGTAATATGCCATATGTACACTTGACTGTTCTGTTCACTGTTAGTTTATGCATGTGTAAGGTGTGTCCTTGGTATGTAGCTGTCAACATAGTATGTAATTGTGCAGGTGTGATATTGCCAATATCAGCAGGCAGCTGACATGTGAAAGGCAACTGGTGTACTACTGAACTGTATCATACGCAGTATCAATGGCACAGTTGTGCCCACTGACATTAATCCCCTCATTTCTGCAGGTCCCTCCGGTGTTACAGCAAGGTAGCCCATCCATGCTGGTGAGTGTGTTTTAACAATACCTATAATAGTCCTGATAGTGCTAGTAATAATAGTGTAACTAAGTAGTGCTCTGTGTGTATACTGCGGGGTGTGCATGTGTGCATGTGTGCGTGTGTCCACGTGTGCATGTGTCCACATGTGCATGTGTGCATGTGTGCCTGTGTCCACGTTTGCATGTGTCCATGTGTGCATTTGTGCATGTGTGCATGTGTCCACGCGTGCATGTGTGCATGTGTGCATGTGTGCATGTGTCCACGTGTGCATGTGTGCACGTGTGCATGTGTGCATGTGTCCATGTGTGCATGTGTGCATGTGTCCACGTGTGCATGTGTGCATGTGTGCATCACTAGTAACATTGTGTAGACATTGTAAACTGTGTTTCCTGTCTTCCTCCCACAGGTTCTGGTGCTGCTCTGGTGTCCTGCAGCAGGGAACCTGAATCTGGTGCCACAGGTACTGATAATGATGATATATGTGTAATGGCACAGGAAGGTGTGTCAGGGTCCGTCATTGGTCAGCCAATTGACAGTACACAGCTGTCAACCCCATCATTGTTCACAGTCATCCTGCCAGTACATCCTATGTCACCAATGTCCCTAGGTGATGGACAGGATACAGTGGGCATTGACCAGGGTAATGTGGTATCTGTGGCACATGCTTCCCCACACAGCAGCCATGGGCAGGGTCCTGAGATGGTACCACACAGACAGTTGCCCATGGGTTCTCGTGGGAGCATCCATGGGAGTACTGCCTCTGGCAGACGTGCCCAAAGAGGTCTGTCAACCTCAGCTATGTTTCGGGCTGTCATGCAGGCACAGTCACGTATGGAAAGGTACACCAGACAGGGTCTGAGGGAGCTGAAAGCATGTCGCACATCCATGACTGACAGTATGCGTGACATCGTGGATGCTATCCGTAATTTCACCAATGTCATAGACAGACGTTGTGGGGACATATTACAGCAGTTCCACAACTACATGTCCATGAGCCAGGGCAATGGTGGACGGTTGCAGCGTCGACGTGGCCGTATGCCAGCAACAGCAGCAGCTGGCAGTCAGCGTGGATGACAACAGGCCCACGGACATCCCCATAGTGCCAGCAGCAGCCCCAGCAATGCTGGGTCTGTGCTGTCATCAGACCGCCCCAGGAGATCACGTGCATGTGGCTCTGGACAGTCCCAACAGGGACCTGTGTCCAGTCAACAAACTCCCGCTTCTGATGACAGTACCCAGTCTGGCTTAGTACCGGATATGGTCCGTAGCACCCCTGCCAGGCACAGGTACTGTGTCCGTGGCCACAGACACTGATCTGTATGACCTGCCAGGTGCAGTCTGTGGCTGTCCACAAACTCCAGTAAATGGCAGCCATGAGGTGGAACTGTGTGCATGCATACACACATGCGAAATGTTAACACCTAGGGCTACCACATACACGCACACACTGCACCAACAGTGCCCCACTCTGTACTGCTGTCCCTCACCAACACACATACACATACATGTCAATTGGTGGTATCAGCGGCAGACTCAGGCATACCTAGTTCACACGCTGTGCATATGATGAAACTGTGCCACCTCCTGCAATCTCCAACATCAGTGCAGGAACAGGTTAACATGTTGCTGATGCACAGGGTGACTACATAGAAGTGTATTACTAGTATCATGTTGTTAACAGTACAGTGTGCTGATATGATTGTGTGTATATCCCAGCATGCCTGATGCAGTAACTGTATGACTGTCCTGAATTGTTATCTACACTCATAGTAAGTACCATAGTGTAACAGCTGCACATTATTGCATACTGGTGGTAAGGATGTCAACAGATAGCCACATACATAGGTAGCACAGGGGAGAAGGTAATGCAAGTAGTGATACGCAATGATGGACATGTACACTAATGGTGGCATGTTGCCCACAACGACTATGCAATGTGGATGTTTGCGCATGTTGATATGTGTGCAGTACCAATTTAATTTAAATTAAATTAAATATTAAATAATATCAATTTTGCCATGGACATCTGAGCTGTGCATTCCTGAGTACATGTTTATAGTGCCTGCATATTTGCACTGTTACCTACTGGAAGTGGTACCCCTTCTTTGTTGTACAATGGACTACTTCCAGCCCTGCTTACTGTAGCTTTGTTTGCATGCATGTTTGCTTGAGGTTCCCTGGAACACTGATTCCACCTGCAATGCAGATTTACAGAGCTTCTGTGGATTCCTAGTGACATCTGCATAGCGTACTATACGTATGTCAATTTTCCACTTGACAGAACGTCACTGTCTGTCCTGTTCACATGTACTTTGCCTGTGACACATTGCATATGACTTACCTGGCATTTACCCACGTGTGCAGTCATATATGCCAGCGCTATGAAATCAGTAGCAGTACACCCACACATACTCACCTTCAGTATGTTGTTCCCCATTGGCCCTATGTGTTGGTAATCACCATGGCAATCGCACTACTATGGTAGCATGTGCAAAGGTAACCTGTGAATCACCTCTATGGTCCAGTTGTGGTTTATGTGAGTCATGTGGCAATGTCACAGCTGCCACATGTATGCAGTCAACCCTCTCCCCTGGCCAGGAACGTACAACACATGTGTGAGATGCAACCACATAGCCAATCTGGGGACTGAGCACTCTGAGCCCAGTACTGCCATACCCTGTCAGGTGGCATGACATACTACAGTGACTACAATACCAGTCTGACATAGACCCGCACTGACAGCAATCCGAACACACTAGGGCATACTTGGAGCCTCAGAATAGCATCCTGCCTGAGCATCACACACCTCCGCAGCTGGCACAAAGGCATACGTTAAGTCAGAACAGAGCACATGCCACACATGGCACACACATCCCATGTGCCACACACTCACAGCCTGTAGGGCTACACAACACACCTGCAACAGATGTGTCAGGTACCTCTCTTGGCTGCTGCAGTGGTGTCCCGCTCAACAGGCTGTACATGGTGAACATCACAGTGATATGCCCATGGGGCACTATGGTCCACCACATAACACATGCATACAGGTCAGTCAGAGGCATGGACACATATGACTCAGTCATTGTCCATGCCACTATGGATGACATGAGACGTACCTCCCTGGACTACATGATAGGGAACATAGAAGGGCTCTCTCAGCATGTGACATGGGCCAGTATGAGCCTGACCTTGGTTGCCATCATACCCTCACCAGGTATGCTACCACAATATGTAGGAAGGGTGTTCTATATCTACATTCTTCTCAATCTCCAATGTCATTCATAGGGTATCCAATGGCTGTCAGCGTGTGCTTACATGCTAGGGAAGCCACAATGATTTGCGAGGGGCAGCTTGCACGTGTCACCCATGGGCCATTGTATATTGGCGAAGCCCCTTGATACACACATAGTGCCTTTTGCTGCAGGGCACAGATTACATAGCCACCTCCGTGGGTATCACACGGGATAGGACACTAACAGTAATGCTACACAACACCAGCAGTGTACACCGCAAGATGCATGCACTGGACACTGTCCTCAGCATGGTAAACTGCAATATCTGTGCAGTAACAGATTCCTGATTCACGGCTCACAGGTGCAACCCATCACTGCCAGGTTATACCTCATAGCATGCCTGTCATCCTCTACACATGTACCACACATGAACAGGGGGGTGGTATCTCAAGGCACCACAGATACACACACCTCCAGATTGTTGGCACAGCACAAAGCATCAGGGCCTATCCATGAGCAGCTAACAGTGTGTTGGACTGCCTTCTGGTTCATAGCCTGGCACACACAACCCTCCCATACACAGGAAACCCACCTGTCCTCCCTAACAACACTGGGAATATGACGGTCTCTAGATATGTCTTTATATGGCTGGACTGCATCCAGCCGAACATTGTGTGTGAGCATTACTGTAGCTACAACACACTAGCTGAAAGGTTCCCAGCATGTAGTCACTGAATTGCAGTGGAACAACATGTTACCACTCCCACAACAGGTGGGAACATGCAGCACCTGTTCATCGACTACATGTAGACTATATGGCCCAGACCAGATGTGTATCCCCCGCTGTTAGGATGATACCATATACAACTCACACTGTATATACACATACCGCATGCAGCCCCTGCACAGTAAGACACAGTCATAATGTTATGCATTGCAAATACCATTTATCCACTTGAGGTACGTGTCAGACATGGTAACTACTGAAGGTCACAGGTATATATGTGTATGTGTCACACACATACATCATGCGTGCATTGCCATTGCTGGTATAAGCAATGTCATGCATTGTTATGAACAACAACCCACACATGGTCATTTTGTGTCACACAACCACACGTGGCAGCTGTGGGTTTCCAAAACATACCTATCTGTGCTCTGACAGTGGTAATAGACCCAGTAGCGGAGCGCACTATTGGCATTACTGGGCAATTAGCCCTGTTTGGCTGTACTGATAGTGTGGTGACATCACCTGTGTTTACTGGGGGAATATGCAGCATCTGGTGTATTGTAGTAGTTGCCAAAAGGAACTGTTTTCTCACACTTGCAATTAGACACACTCTACTACCCCCCACACACACATTTGCAGGATTCATACCCCTACCTAACGATGTTATGACACGTGAAAGAGACGCATTAGCGAAGCGCACTATTCGGATTATTAGGAGATTTCTCTTCTCCGGCTGTACTTATAGGGTGCTGACATCATCAGTGTTTGGAAAGGGTAATGTGCATCATGTAGTGTGTTCTCCTGATTGCCAAAAAGCACATGTCTTTCATATAGAATTGCACACACACAAACTCTCCTCATCCAAACACACACACTTGCAAGATTCAAACCCCTACTTAACTATGTTATGACACTTGAAAGAGACGCATTAGCAGAGTGCACTATTCGGATTACTGGGAGGTTTCCCTTCTCCAGCCTTACTTATAGGGTGCTGACATCATCAGTGTTTGGAAAGGGTAATGTTCATCATGTAGTGTGTTCTCCTAATTGCCAAAGAGCACATATCTTTCATACAGACTTACAAGCACACAAACCCCCCTCATCCACACACACACACTTGCCATTTGCAGGATTCAAACCGCTACCTAGCTATGCTACGACACTTGAAAAAGACGCATTTGCAGAGCGCACTATTCGCATTACTGGGAGGTTTCCCTTCTCCTGCTGTACTTATAGGGTGCTGACATCATCAGTGTTTAGAAAGGGGAATGTGCATCCTGTAGTGTGTTCTCCTAGTTGCCAAAAGGGACATTTTTTTCATACAGACTTGCACACACACTAACCCCCCTCCACACACACTGGGCATTTGCAGGATTCAAACTCCTACCTAACTATGCTATAACACTCGAGATGGACGCATTAGCAGAGCGCGCTATTCGCATTATTGGGAGGTTTTTCTTCTCCTGCTGTACATATAGGGTGCTGACATCATCAGTGTTTAGAAAGGGGAATGTGCATCCTGTAGTGTGTTCTCCTAGTTGCCAAAAGGGACATTTCCCTCACACAGACTTACACACACAACAACCCCGCTCACCCACACTGAGCATTTGCATGGTTCAAACCCCTACCTAACTATATTATGACACTTGAGGGAGACGCATTAGCAAAGCACGCTATCCGAATTACTGGGCATCTGTTCTTCACCTGCAGTATTTATAGGGTGCTGACATCTTTATTTCTACAGAGGTATGTACATCTAGTACTACCTGTCAGGTGGGGGATAGCATATATATGCATTTGCAGCCACCTACGTCAGGGTCAGATATGCACATCGCACTGGCAGGTTATGTTCTATACCATGCTTCGTGACCACAGGACCTGTAAAACACAACACAACCAGGCCAGAACACCCGTCCCACATCCAAGGACACACACTTTGCTTCCCTGGGAACAGTGCCGGGATATGCAGGTGTTCACATACACCATTCCAGTTGTTAACGTCAGGTACAGGCATATTGTGTGTGGGAACTACTCAGGCCTCTACAACATTACCCAACAGCCACTACAATTTGTGGGTCCATGTGCTATGGCAGAACCACTCACCATAGCCACATGGGGGAATACATATTGCACCTGACCATCTGCAACATGGGTACTCATTGTTCCACACCAGAGGTAGACCACCATTGTTGATATCTGACCATACCCACCTTTCCCTGGACATCCATATCCCATCCCCACCCCCAGGCAAGGTTGTTACTGAAAACAAACTGTATTTATCACAAGCAGACTTTACACTTGTGAAGACTGGGGTGGAAGACTTCAAAGGACCCATGCTGGGGGACTATACTGGCCACTTTGCATAATCCTTGACAATTGCATTCTATGAGCATGTGGAAGGTTTGCATTGATCATGCTATCCCACATATACCCATGACTGCTCCACAACAGGACACCTGTCAGGTGTACACCAGCCATATATGAGCTGTCCAACAGACAGAGTGAGCTAATACATTGCAGAGCTGTAGCCCACAGAGGGAGGACATCTCTGAACAGTACCGGCACGACACATAATCATCACGACACAGTGTTGACAGTGAAATTGTCCAGACAATGCAGATAAGGCTCCCCTCAGTCTGTTATTGATGCCCACTTACTGTTAGAGGTCCTCAGCAACCCTCTTCCAGCACACACCAACATGGATGTGGCTTAGCACATTCAAACCCTGGGATCTCCACTGTGTCCCTGCTTGACAGAGGCACAGCACACTAGCCTCACACAATGCCTTATGTGACCTACTTTACAGTGGCACAGTAGCCTACTGTACTGGGGATGCAGACGCCAAGCACACTCTGGCTAAGCTTTCATTCCCTAGGGCAAACAGCCTAGTATTGACCTCTACACCCATATGTTTAATTGTCAGATGTACAATATTTGTTGCTGATAGACTGTTTGCAGGTCTTTATTGCCATAGCATTCCCTGTTTCTATGAACAACTTGTATATCTGTGGAAGATGTTTGAATATGAGGGGGATCCACTATATCACTTATCTCTCTGTAGTCATTTAACTGTGTGCACTGAACAGATTGCTGTAATGTGGTTGGTTCCTGGAATGACACGTACAGATACCAGATATGTGTGGCCAACTGCTAAACTGAGATATGGCCTAAGTGTGTGAGCATGCCCAGTTCAGCCTTTCCATGGCATGTTGTCTGACATATGTCTCATTTATCAAAGTGTTTGAGCATGCCCAGTGTGAGCTTTCCATATGTTGAACTCTGCAATCCACCACATATGTGGATGTGTGTGAACTTCAACAATATCTCACGTTTATGGTTGTGTGTTGGGTGTCATGTTGTGTACTTACTGGCCAACTGCTTCATGTCTGAACACAACAGGGATTATACTGTGCCTGCAGGGTTTGCATGGGATACTTTGCATACAGTTGTCAACATCCTTTCATACTGACCTAACACTGTAGTACCATATAGTGTACTGGTTCAGTACTTTCACTGTGGTGGACAGTATCCTGGGCTTTAGTCCTATCACTGCTTTAAATTTTCATAGTGAGCACAACAGGCTGTTTAAGGGCCAGTTGTGCACATATGACCATGCTGCATTATGTTCAGATATGGACTACTTAAACCAGGCTTGTCCAACATTGGTAGTGTATTCCACAACATGGGTGGACATTGGCAAACACTAGCGATGTGCCCTAGGCCATTTCTAATGCTAGTCAGAGAGTGTGTTTGTCTTTCGACACACATTGTAACTGGAGTTTGCCATGACATATGTCATGGTTAGTATACTGTGCCTCCGTCTACCTGTGACATAACAGTGATACCCAGGGTAAACCTACCATCTCCCATCCACTCATCAAGATTCCTCTTGAGGAGAGTCGATGGGTGACTCTCTGGCTAACCTGTACTGGGAGTTTACTCAAGAGTGGGGGTGGCTTCTGTGTTATGGATCATTCAGTACAGCTTGTCCTATGTATGTCAGTGCTGGGGTTCAGGTCTCTCATGTGCATAGCTCACTGCCATTCAGATTGTACAAGGTGCAGCATGTTCATTGATTCCAGCTTGGACATGGCTTTATACATCAGGCACAGCTTGCCTCTGGGTGGGCAGTATGGCAGTGTGTGGAGCTGCAGTTTGTTTAATCAGGCAACACATGGCATCTGTTCAAGCTATTTGCTACTCCTGGTGAGGTACTGTTGGGGACTTTACAGTTGATGGAGGTGTCTGCTGAGGTACATCCCACAGGGGCTATTGTAGTCAGTTGTAATGCTGATGAAGGATGACTGCAGAGCCACAATGACCTCCCCTTATCTAGATCTGACAACCTTCATGATTAGGTGGGTATATGGTATGTTTCTGTGAACACTACAGCCACATGTTTGTCCAATGCAGGATATCTATCACCTTGTGTCCCCAGGTCTCTCATTACATGTTAGGTACATAATGGGTTAACACCTATGTGGTAATTGGTGGGCACTTACTGTATATCCACAGGGGTTGACTATACACTTTTCTGCAATTAGCTTGCTGACATGGCTATGGCACCAGTTGTCTGTTTCTATGTGGCCCTTTTGTGGGATGCTTGTGTCAGCTGGGGGTCAGATATGGTGGGCAGTTTGTAGTCCTCTGCATACATGTTCAGACACAGTCCTTCCATGTTGGCCTGTACCTATGGGACATATATACCAAATGAGGGAGGTCGCAGGACCAAGCCTTGTGGAATGCCACTTATATCTGGTTTGTAGTCTGACATGGCTGCAGCATGTCTGACCATGTCAGTTCTGTCCTTGGTCTGGTTTGCAACCCCTCTACTGACATAGGGGTTTATATTTAAGCTGGTGAACATATCTATACTGAACATGTAGGGTATTGTATGGAAGCATTTGCAAGGTCCAGCTACACTGTGTGGACTACATTGCCCTCATCAATGACCTTAATGACTGTTTCACATGGGTCAAACATGTTTAGGGGCAGGATCTGCACTTAAGAAAGCCACACTGGGTAGGGTCCAGTGTCAGTAGGTCCCCGATATCTTTATGTCTGCGGTACATGCTGATCCTTTCCATAGCTGTGCAGACCAAGCTTGTCAGGATTCTGGGGTGGTAGTTTGCAGTATCCATTCAGGCAACACCTTTGTTGAGAAGGACCACTGTTGTTGTACACTGCTCTTTGGGTACATATCCTGTGGTAAGGCTGACAATGAGCAGTAGTGTGATTTGGCATTCCATTCTTCTTGGAGTCCATGTTGGACTCAGCCTAGGACACCATCTCATACCATTGCTGCTGTGTGTTTTGCTTTGTAGATGCTGGCTGTTATCTCAGCATCTGCAATGTCAGGGGGCCAGCAGTCTGCTGGGATAGATATTTTGCATTCTGGGGGGGGGGGGTTGCACTGCACCTGTCAGGTTGTATGTTGGCAATATGTGTGTGTGTTTGGTATGTTGTTTGTAATATTTGTGTGATTCAGAGCATATCTGTGAATTCCCAGCACGGTTCCTACCATCAGTTGAGTAAGCCTTGGGATTATCCTTAGTGTCCTGTACAATTTGTATCTTCATAGGTTCATAGGTTCATACTAGGCTATCCACCCTAGGGCATTTGTAAGCCTAGCCAGAGTGTGTTTGTCTTTCGCCGCCCCTTGCTATGTGAATATTATGGCCATTTATGATTTACTTTACTGTGGCTCTGTCTGGATGTGACACAGTGAAGACCCCCAGTGTATATCTACGATCATCCATCCACTTGGCAATATTCCTGTTGAGGAGTGTCAGTGAGGGGCTCTGCCTAACATGGAGTGGGATCCTGTTCCAGGGTGTGGGGAGCCTCTGGGTTATGTATCTGTCCCTCCAGCACATCCTATTTCATTATGTGTTGAGGTTGACATCTGTCACTCTCACAGCTCCAATGGCTTTGATTTTTCTGGGGTGGAGCATGTCCATTACTCCTGTGTTGGAATGGCCTTGTACAACAGACATACAATGCCTCTGTGTAGGCAGTCTGTGACTGCATTCAGCTGGGGTGTCTACAGCCAGGCAGCATATGACATATATTTGAGACCCTTTATCCTCTTGGTGAGGTACCTTTGAGGTCTTTCTAACCGCTGCAGGTGTCAGGTAAGGTACATCCCAAATGAGGCATTGTACTAGATTATGGGTCTGATAAGAGAACAGTACAGGGGCACAATGACCTCTGTTGACGTAGATGTGAATCCTTTCATGATACGGTGTCCAATATAGACAGTCTTCCTAGCCACATTGGCAATGTGAGTGTCACATAACAGGTTACTGTCCACTTGTGTCCCTAGGTCCCTGATTACTCCTTGCATGCATAATGGTTTACCACCTATGTGGTAATTTGTGACTACCTTGTTTGGTATTTGGTGGGGCATTCATACTGTCCAGTGTCTTCAGGATGTCTGGGTGGGGTTCCTGTGTGTGAGAGTGTGGTCTGTAGCATGCTACAGACTGTATAGCAGTTTTGACTACAGTTAGGTGCACATGGGTGGTCTCCGATGCTTCGTGCATTGTCAGTTACCTGGATGTATGGGTTTCTGTGCTGCATATGGATACTCCCCCACCTTTTATGTTTTGGTCCAGGTTTTGGGGCCATAACGCATGATATGAGGTATAACCTGGTAGTGCTGGTGTGCTGTCAGTAGGCTTGCAGCAGGTTTCTGTCACTGCACAGACATCGATGTTCTCCATACTGGGGAGGGCCTCAGGAGCATGCATATTGCGGTTTACACATCTGGCATTGGTCAGCATTACCCTTATGTTTCTTACCACTTATGTTTTCTAGGGTGGTGGGTTAGTCTTTTCAGCCTTGCCTACGTATGGCTCTATGGAGGTGGCAAAAGCCTTATCCAATATCCAGACACCCAGGGGTAACAGGTGCAAGCCATCCCTGGAACAGCAGCATGGCTTGTCATGCATGACATCCCAAGCAGACAGACATTAGATCCTCTTGGACTGACAGCTGTAATTGTGCCAACTGTTAAAGCTGATCATTCTGTGTTTGTACTGTGGCATCATTCTTGGTGAGGGTAGGATGCTGCAAACGGCCAGTGTCATACCGGCCTGGAGTACATACTCAGAGAGCTCGTCCATGTTTCTTTTCATGTAGTCCAGGGAGGTACATCTCAGGTCATTCACACCAGCATGGACAATGACTGCATCATATTTCTACTTGCTTTGGGGTGACCTGCGTACTTGTGTTATGTGGCGTATTGTAGCAGCCTACAGGCAGCTTACTGTACCCTTTCCCTTGTTCAGTCTGGTGAGTGGGACAGCAGTGTGTCTGCCTATGCAGTCACCTATTACAACTGTATCAGGCATGTTGTTTCTCCTTCTGGCCTGTGACTATTTGGCACACCAGCTTTGTGTACTATGTGTTGCATGTGCTATGTTTGGAGGTTGTGGTTGCTTGGGGGTCTGCTTTGGAGGCCGCTGTTGGTGTGGTGTGTTTGTAATTAGGGCCTCTGGGAATGTTTTTCTGTGTTTATGTGTTTGGTTCACAGTTGTGATAGGTCTATGTGGGACTGGGTTTGTGGTGTGTGTGGTTACCTTCTCCTCCTGACTAGTTTTGACAGTACTGAGTTGAGGGAGCTCAGCCTCCGGTTTGGATAGATGGTTGCATCTCTCACATATATTTGTATTTATTGGGGGGAGTTGAGGGTTGTCTGTGTACTTGGGGCCAGAGTAACATTGCCTCAGGATTCACAGATTCTACTTGTTGTAGCTGGCCTTAGTGGATTGTATGTGTGGACATATTTTATTGCCATACTACTGATCAGTGATTACTTCCCTTTTTATGTTTGCTCTATCATGTAGTAGCTTCCTCATTCTCTTGCATGGTTTAGTAATGGCTGGAGTCCAGCATGCCAGATGCCTGCGTGTATGGCATTGTGTCTTGTTGTTATTTGTGATTGCATAATCCAAGCATTCCTGGCTGTGTTCATGGAATGCCTGTATAACAGGTTCTGCGGTGTGTCCCATATTTTGCACCTGCACAGGGCCTTTAATGGATTCCACATCAGTTTGTAGGGGTGCAACTTATGCTTTACACATGTTTTTCACTGTGGTTTTCTGGCCAGGGACTGTGGTCAGGATGTGTATATCCGGTGTGATTACTCTATGGTCTGGTCTTACCAGTGAGGGATACACTTTTCATCTTGCCATCCAGTACCCATGTTGCTGATTATCACATCCAGTATGCTTACCCCTCTTGTGGGAGTGGTACATTGTTCCTGGGCATTTTGGTTTATGGATTCTAGGAACTTTTCTCCTACAGTGTTGGTGCTAGTATAATGCTCCCAGTGTATGTCTGGCTATTTTCAGTCAACCAATATAATGTGGTTTGGGGGGCTTGATATATTCATGAATTCCAACATAGGCCAGGTGCAGTTCCTGGTGTTAGGACAGTAGTCTGTAGCAGGCTATATACTGGGAAGCGGTTTTAGCCACTGTTACTTGACCATGGCTAGTCCATGCTGCTTCTTGTTGTGGTACCAACATGGGGGTGTGGTTATCCTTGACAATTATTGCTAGTCACCCTCCTTTTGTAGCTTGTTCCATGTTTTGAGGCTGTACAGCACAGTATGAGGTATAACCTGGTAGTGTTAGGGTGCTGTTGTGAGCCTTGACCCAGTTTTCTGTTACAGGACAGATATCAACATTCTCCATACTGGGTGCGTTTACACTGCACGCATCTTGCTGTTTAGACTTCTGGCATTGGGTAGCATTACATCTAGGTTCTTATCCCTTGGGTACCTGTGGAGGTGGGTTTGTGTTTTGAGCCTTACCTATTCAGGGCATGCTGTGGGTACTGACAGCCTTTGCCAGTATCCATGAGGCCTGGACTGATAGCTGCATGCCACCCATAGCAGGTGGAGCATCATGTCATGCTCAGCATGTCACCCCAGGCTGGCACACATTGGCTCCCCTTTGACTAACTGCATTACTTCAGCCAATTATTGCAACTGATCATCCCATCGTCATATTGTGGCATCATGCTTGGTGAGGGTGGATGTTAGTCAGGGTCCTCAAGTGTGCATATAGTACATGGTGTTACATTACTTAACACATGGCATTCATGCCTCAGGTGGTGCTGCAGGGCTGCCTCTGTCGGATGCACATATTACACTCCCTGCACAGGTTTGAGAGCAGGTTATTTCATTTTAGGTATCCATGTTATTATATGATTGAGTCAGAGAGGGGTATCATTCCCAGGGTTCCTACTGAGCCAGTGTATGTGCTATGCGTTGCCTCTTTGCCAAGCCCAGGGCATACTGGGCATGCCTCCTTCTGCCTACTGGGGCAGGCTCAGGTTGTTCCTCCTCCGAGTCATGCTCTGCCTGTGATGGCCTTGGCAATGGTGGGGGGCTGTTTGGCCCGACCCTATGCTGGTCCTGCTGCAGCTGTTTTCGCAAGATCATATTATGTAGCATAGCACATACCATGACAATTTGGGTACATGTAGTTGGTGAGTACTGCAAGGCTCCACCAGATGTGTCCAGACACCGGAACCGTGATGTGAGCAGCCCAAACACACACTTTATTACATTACGTGTTTGTGCGTGTGCCTCATTATGGCATTCCTGTTCAGGTGTGTGTGCATTTCTGATGGGTGTCATCAGCCACGGCTCCAGTGCATAACCTGCATCCCCCACTAGGTGTCCGTGTGGGATGTCCCCATTGGCAAATGTCTGGTACAGCTGCGTCAAATGCCAGATATGGGAATCATGGTAGCTCCCAGGGCAGCCAGCACACATTATTATGCCCTGGGCATCACACATGACCTGGCAGTTGATGGAGGGGAAGCCCTTGTGGTTAATGTAGGCCCTACCCTGCTCACCAGCTGGTGCTTTGATGCGTATGTGCGTGCAGTCTATTGCACCCACTACCTCAGGGTATTCCGCTATTTGCTGGAAGAGACGCATATTGCTGGCCAATACCTCACGGGCATTGGGGAAATATACATGATCACCGACATGTGCTGACATGGCATCCAGGAACTGGTGCAGTACCCTGGAGGCTGATGCCTGTGATATCCCTATCATATCACCAGTTGGTCTCTGGAAGGTACCTGTTGCTAGTATTCTTAGGCCAACACATACCTTGGTTTCCACTGGGATGGGTTCCCCTCTGTTGGTTCTGTGTGTGAGGCGTGGCCTGCACAGCTCGACAATTTGCTGCAGGAGGTCTCTGTCCACTCTATAGCGCTCTACTATCTCCAGCTCATGTAACCCATGGTAGGTGACCCTGGGCCTGTACACTGTTCTCCGCCTCCTCACTGTGGGTTGTCTGGCACCATCTGCATTGTCACCACCCTCAGCAAGTCGCCTATGTCTCCTTATGACAGCTATGGCAGCCCCTAGCATTTCTGCTCTGAGTTCAGCTTTTTCATTTTTCACTTCTAATAGCTTACTCCTGTCTTGCAGTGTCTCTTGAGAGATACATCCTGCACTGCTGTTTGCAGAGTTTTAAGTGCTTGGCTGAGCTACTATTCTGCTTGTGTAATTGCCTGCTTCTAATTGTTTTCACCTGCTAGCTCCAGCAGTATTCTGTGCTAGCTTCCTACTAATTCTGTTGCTTCCTTTTTCCTTTCTGTTTCCTCAGGGGGGAGCAACGTGCATACCAGCAAAAACACGCTCACAGTGGCTTACACGCGTGCACACATGCTTACACGGTTCAGAATCTGCTTATTCAGGTTAAAACGCGCACACACCAGCGCAAACAGTGTTACAACTCTGCCAACAGGCTCCCACATGCTCAGTCTGCCTTACACGCGTGCACACTGTCCTACCCGCGCCTCATGGCATGCACACATGCGCATGCACACCCAGCAAGAAACTTTGGTGTAAGTAACAGTGTACACCCTCCATTTCTTGACTTTCCCATGCTTATCTTGTGGCACTCCTCTTTCCATGATCTGTGTCTGACATCTGTCATGTAACACTGACCTCCAATGAACTGCATTTCTTTCTACCATTCCCCCCTGTGATGTCACCTATCTCCTACAATATTCCTCCCCCTTATGTATCTCTTACACTACTCAGAATGTGCTCATTTGCTATGTGACAGTGGGATTAAGTATCCTAACCCTCATTTACATCAGATTGCCTACTAATGCTTAGTTACATGTCTTAGACTCAGCTTCCCCCCTTAGCAACCACTAAACGGTGGCCATGTTGTTTTTGGTCTGCTGGTCCCTGCATTGTGAATCCATGTATTGCATAAAACCAACATTTGTGGGTTTATAACCTTCATTTTTATGTTTTATACAGCACAGCCCATTTGCGCTGGGCTGCGCTGCGTTTAAACACCGGCGATCGCCATAAAAAAAAAATATTTATTTCTCATATTTGCATAGGGGTACCTTGCCAATGGCCACATATGCACCCTTTATTTGGAGCTGACATGGCTCCATTGTGATTTTTGCAGAAACGTACTCAGTTGTCAACTGAGTACATTTCTGCAGCTAAAACGGCTCTTACACGGGCTGCTTTCTGTTTTGTGGATTGCTACTCTACCTCATTTGCATGCCTTTCGGCTGCAAGGGAGGTATTTAGCATATCCACGCCCAGTCCGTGTAAGAGACGTTTTAGCTGGTCTCTTACACAGAGTTTCAGGCTGTTCCTGAATCGCGAGGCTTGCATGGAGTCTTACACGTCTCTTACACTCCATGCAAGCCTTCGTGAATCCTGCCCGATGTGTTTTCACTGTCCTGATGTATTACTAGTTAAAAAAATGAGGGTAGGAATGTGAAGTGTCTAACAACTTTAAAAGTGGTAATCCATGAAAACCCTCAGCTCAGCACAATGGTCTCAATAAAGGCCAAGGTCACAATACGAATGTCCCAAATAAAATTAATTGAAAACAACTTGGTATCCAACAAGATTTAGTGCTTTCATTCCACCCAGGGAACTTCATCAGAATACCAAAATCCAAGTTACACATATTTAAATAGTATTAACAGTTAACCACTCAAAAAATCATTGGATAGTTGCATAATTATATAAAAGTGACACATTAGGCATAACCATAGTACTTTAAAAGTGGTCTGTAATTGTAGTTAGTGACACTCATGCAATAAAAAATATTTTATATATATATATATATATATATATATATATATATATATATATATATACAGTGTTTAATACTTTTTATTTTAATGCTCTTTTCTTTAGAGCAGGGATGATAGAATAATGTTGGTTGAATCCAGGGGGATAACACGCTTTAATTCTTAGCTGCCATATAAGCTCCTTATACTCCAGTCTGGTTTCGCAGTTACCACCCCTTTCAGATTTCTTTACCTGTTCCAAAACCCATAACTTGAACCTATATCCTGAACACACTAGAGTATGCTTAAACAAACCATTGGTATCTTTCCCTTTACTAATATCATAGGTGTGTTTGTAGATTCTTTGTTGAGTTTCCTTTCTGTTTTGCCCACGTAGTATTCCAAGCAGGACGTACAAAAAGCTAGGTAAACCACCCCTCTAGAATTACAATTGAAGTAACCTCTAGCTTTTAATTTTCTCACTGAGTTCCAATAACACAGTTTATTCATATCTGCTATAAATAAACATTGGGAGTACAGCCCACACTGGTATGTACCAATCCTTCCATCAACTACAGGGATATTTCTAACTCCTTCGAAATAATTTTTCAGGTTATAACTCCTTCTCAAACTAAACTTTAAATTCTTGGAAAAAAAACATCTAAACTGTGAGGCAGTCTAGAAAACATATCCCAGTACCTTAGTACAATTTTCTTAATCAGGGGTGTACCTCTATGATAATCATCTCCTGACCCATACTTTCAGAAACTCTGGATAATACCCTCTCTTGTACACTGGATGTATTAACACCTCCATCTTCTGTGGGTAAAACAGGGAGATATTTAGTGCCCCATCCTTTCAGGATATCATCCCTAATGGCCATAACCAAATCCTCAGGGTATCCTCTTTTATTAAATAATTCACCCATATAACTTAATTCCTGAACTAAATCTACCTTCAAAGAAGTCATACATGCAGCCCTGACCACCTGTCCTTTAATGATACTCCTTTTTTGAAAAAAAGGATGTTTACTCTTAAAGTGCAGGTAAGAGTTAGAAAAATATTTTTTATGATGTAAAGTTAATATGTATTTCCTGGTATACAAATCCTTCCTGATTTTAACATCCAAAAAAATGTACTTCATCAATTCCTACACTGTGGGTGAACTCCAAAAAATGAGTAGTGTTGTTAACATAATCAATAAAGGACCCAATGGTATCTTGGGGACCTTTCCAGACAATAAAAATGTCATCCAGATAATGAAAACAGGCTCTAACATTCACATACAGGGCAGATGTAAACACAAAATGCTGTTCCCAATACAGTAACACTATAGTGGCAAAAATAGGGGCACATGAAGCCCTCATGACCACCCCATCTGTTTGTAATACTCTCCCTGAAAAAAACAATAAATTGTTAAGTACTAACACCATGTTTCTCAACACCAGTCTAAACTCCTAGGGGGATAGGAAGGCAAAATCAATTATAGTTTCCTTCAAACCATCCTAGTCCATCTAGGACTATATGTAAATAGTTATGAATATGTAATCAGGATTAAACTCTATATCCTCAAATTTGGCCAAAAAATCCCACAAATCAATTAAAATATATGAGTATAAACCATAAAAAGGTTTCAGCTTGCTGTCAACATAAATGGCCAAATGTTTTGTCTTTGAGCTGGCAGAAAAAAACTATAGGCCTTAAAGGGGGATTACACTGGTCCTTATGAACCTTGTGGATATCAAACATACCCAGAATTACCAGTTTAGGTACCCAAAAAAATTCAAGCAATTGTTTGTTTATGGCCCCTTGTAATAGTTATCTTCAAGGCATAAGTACACATTACAGTAAGCTAAGTTGATTTCATTTTTTGATACTTCCTGATATTTCCCATCACTTGTAAAATATCAAGCATTTCACTGCTATACACCCAGTCCTCCATGATCATCACCCCACCACCATTGTCAGGTTTCATGATACTAAGATGTTGATTCCTATTTATCTCATACATCAATTCCCTTTCATCCTTGGTTAAATTGTCAGAAAAGCAAGCTTCATGTGCCCCCATGTTTTTCAATGGTTCTACCTGACTTCGTCGACAGCGCAGAAGACCGACATCGGAATCCGGAGCTCCAGAAGATCGAAAACGAAGAAGACCGACGCGAATCGCGAGTGGCAGAACATCGACAATGCAGAAGACCGACACGACGGATGACAACACCAACGCCGAGGATGCCGACATGGGGAAAGGCTGTGTGAGTATGCGGTAGTGACGGACGTTAGGGTGCGAGGCAGGTAAGTGTGGAGATTGACGGTCTGTGGGGATAGGGGTGGGTTAAGTGAGTTAGGGTTAGGACGCGATAGGGGTGGGTTAAGTGAGTTAGGGTTAGGGAGCGATAGGGGTGGGTTAAGTGAGTTAGGGTTAGGGAGCGATAGGGGTGGGTTAAGTGAGTTAGGGTTAGGAGGATAGGCGGGTTAAGTGAGTTAGGGTTAGGGAGCGGGTAGGTAAGTGTCGATAGT
The DNA here is from genome assembly GCF_019279795.1 of Protopterus annectens. Lineage (NCBI taxonomy): Eukaryota > Metazoa > Chordata > Ceratodontiformes > Protopteridae > Protopterus > Protopterus annectens. The sequence continues at coordinate 1,961,420,189 of NC_056735.1, forward strand.
GACGGACCTTAGGGTTAGGGTAAGGTTTAGTGTGGGCTTGTAAGGATTTTGGTGTGCTTGTGTTGTGTGTGTGGTTTGTGGAATGGGGATGTGTTTTGTTTTTAATTGTTATTGTGGTGTGTGCAGTGTATGGGGTTTCGTGTTTGTGTACCGTCGGTTATTTCGTTGTCGGTTATGTGTGGTTTCGTGTTTATGGACTGTCGAATATGTGGTGTCGGTGATGTGGTTGTCGGTGTTGTGTGGTTTCGACTATGTCAGGTAGAACCTTTTCAATATAGTGTTACTGTATTGGGAACAGCATTTCATGTTTACATCTGCCCTGTATGAGAATGTTAGAGCCTATTTTCATTATTTGGAAGACATTTTTATCATCTGGAAAGGTCCCCAAGATACCATTGGGTCCTTTATTGATTATGTTAACAACACTACTATTTTTTTTTTAGTTCACCCACAGTGTAGGAATTGATGAACTACACTTTTTGGATGATAAAATCAGGCAGGATTTGTATACCAGGAAATACATTTCAACTTTACATTGTAAAACATATTTTTCTAATTCTTATTTATTTTATTTTTATTTTACATTTGTTGACCAGGCTAGTCTAACTGGATATATGTCCATTTTCAGTAGAGGCCCGGGGAGAAAAGCTGCAAGTTTTAATACATAGTAAAAAAATAAGTCTACATAAAAGTTAAGACAGTCAAATCAGTAAACAGAAAACAACTAAAAAAGATAAAATATATACATTTTTTTTTGTTTTTTTGTTTTTTTGTTTTTTTTTAGATGAGCAAAAGAACAATATTTTAAAGATAGCTTAGAATAAAAGAAGGATACAGTGAGAAAGAGGTGGGGTAAAGATAGGAAAGATATCAGAGATATAATAGGATGAGTAGAGGATTAGATTATTTTCATAGGGCTAAAAAAGTTACTTTTATGAAGGGGAGGCAAAACATACACATAAAAAGAGAGGAAAGAAAAGAAGCTTTTGAGTACTTGTTCAAAGGGTAAGTTCCCTGTCTTAAACAGTAGCTGTGGAACTTTAGAAAACATTTATTGGGTTATTGGGTAGAGAAAGGGGAGAGGGAAAGGGTGATAGGAGACAGAAGAGCAAGCTAGTCAGGGTTAATACAGGGGCAGAGCCGTTTTTTATTAAGGTACAATTTGAGATTCTTCTAGAAAATAGGAAGAGAAGTCAGGGATGTGATATCAGCAGGTAATTTGTTCCAGTGTTTCCCAACTGAGTTGGAGAATAAGCCATCTCCTGCAGAGTTATTAGGTGTAGTAATGTTGATCAGAAGTTTGTTAGAGGAGTGTAGATGTTTCAGGTTATAATAAGGGGTAATGAGGCTGGTGAGTATTGGAGTTTTGGTGGGTTGGTACAGGGTTTTGTGAGCTATTAGTAGTTGTTGAAATTTAATCTGATTAGGAAGTTCGAGCCAGCCAAGTTGTCTTAGATTAATGCAGTGGTGGGTTCTAAAAGGAGATCCGGTAGCAAATCTAGCAATGTTGTTGTAGGATATAACTAGTTTATTAAGGTTTTTTTTGACAGGTTGTTATAAATAGGACATGTATAGAGTAAAGTAGAGATTAGATGGGTCTTAGCTAAGGTAATTCTAGTAGCTGGTGTAAGAAATGGTTTAATTCTATATAGGGTTCCTATTTTTTTGTTCACACTTTTTATAGTAGAGTTAATGCGATTCTCAAAATTGAGTTTATTATCTATTGTAATTCCTAGTAGTTTTGTGGTGGTTTGAGGGAAAACACTAGTATTGTTGTTCAAAGTGATCGAGAAATGTAGGGGGATTTGGTTAAGTGTTGGGGAGAAGAGTAGAAGTTTTGTTTTCTTAGGGTTGAGTAGGAGACAGCATTGGGAAAACCAATGTTCAACTGTGTTAAAGGCTTTTTGTGTAAGAGACTGAAGTTCAGCATGAGAGGTAGCTGTGCAGATAATAGTGGAGTCATCTGCATATTGAATACAGTTAGAAAAAGGGATAGCTGATTGAAGGTCATTGATAAAGATGGAAAAAAGAATTGGACCTAAGATGGAGCCTTGTGGAACACCTAGGGAAATAGGAAGGTGGTCAGTTATTGAGTTTTTCCAGACTACTGCTTGTTGATGGTTTTCGAGGTAAGATTGAAACCAAGTTAAGCTGTTAGGATCCAGTGATAGAGAATTGAGAATGTGGAGGAGCATTTTGTGATTTACCATGTCAAAGGTTTTAGATAGGTCAATGAATAGTGCAGAAGAAAGATTGTTTAAGTTGCAGTTAATGTTAATGGCGCTTGTGAATTAGAGAAGAGCAGTGGTGGTGCTGTGGGAAGGTCTGAAGCCATGTTGACAGCTAGCAAGTAGGTTGTTTTGGAGAAGATGATTTAGGAGTTGTTTATGGATACATTTTTCTAAGATTTTGCCAATAGGGGATAATAAAGCAATGGGACGATAGTTAGATAGATCAACAGAGTTTCCCCCTTTGTGTAGTGGGATGATGTGGGATATTTTCCAGGTATCAGGGACAGTTCCTTCATTGATGGATCTATTTATCAAAATAGAGATCGGATAAGCTACAGCTTTGGCTCCTATTTGCAGAAACTCAGCAGGGAGTTTGTCTTCAGAGGGTGAGGAGGGTTTTAGTTTTTGAAGTACTGAAGAAATATATGATGTAGGGATGGGATGGAAGTGAAATGAGGGCATACCTCTCAACCTCCGACAGCAGGAAATCTGGACAAAGCCATAAGTAAAAGTAGGGCAAAGGCCCAAAAGTAGGGCCAATTTTTAAATATTGCTCTTACAAACTTAAAAAGTTGATAGAATAACAGGTTTTGCATTAGCGTGAATTTTCTGAAGGGTATGAAGTCTGAAACTCAAATGTCTCTCATTATTTTCTAACTTCAGTCTTTAATCATTCGCACTAATTTGCCAGAAAACCACAATTTTATGAAAAATGTACCAAATATATGAGGCAAAAATCTGGACATTCTGCAAAAATCTGTACAGCTGAGAGGTATGAATGAGGGTGGTGTATTAACAGGGAAGGAATGTAGATTTGAGGTGTCAGGAGATAGGTGACTAGCCAGGTTTTGTATAGTATTTGTGAAGTAGGAGTTAAATGTATTAGCTATCTGTATAGGGTTGTCAGGGTTAGAGTCCTGTGGGTTGGGTGTGATTGATTGGCCTGGGGATAGTAGATTATTAATGGTGGTCCAAATTTTTTTAGGTACCTTATTGGATATTTGTTGTAGACGAAGGTAGTAGTTCTGTTTATCAGATAGTATGGCTTTTTTTGTTTTGTTCCTACATTCACGAAAGGTTTGATGGTCAGCTTGTTTTTTGGAAGTACGTCATTTTGCCCAGTTTTTGTTTCTGGTTATGATTAGTTGCCTAGTGTTGTTGCTTATCCAGGGGGCATGTTTGGTTTTGATTCTAATCTTGCGTATGGGTGCATGCTGATCTAAAATAGATAAGAATGTGGAGTTGAAGTATTGTACAGCATCGAGAGGTAGTGACTTTAGATGAGTCCAGTTACAGTGATGTAGTTGTGTGAGAAAGAGTTCTGAGTTAAATTTTATTTTTGAGCGTAATGTACGGAAAGAGGTAGGAAAAGTGATGCTAGATTTTTATCTTATAATATAGGTTAACATGTGGTCGCTTAGATCATCTGGTAGGGTGCCTGAAGAGTAGGTTTGTTGGGGAGTATTAGTAAGTATCCAGTCCAAAATGGAGTCTTTATTGTTGCTTTTGTTAATTCTGGTCGGGCCTGAGATAAGTTGAGTGAAGCCATGGAGATTAATATGGGAAGTGGGGTTTGACTGGTTGCAGTGATTCCAATCAATATTTAGGTCACCAAGTATTATTGTTTCTTGTGGGACAGTTGAAGCAAGCCAGTTGAGAATGTTCTCGAGGGTGTCAATATTATTTCCTGGGGGGAGATATGTACAAATGATATAGGTGGCTTTACTTTTGTTTATTTGAAGTTTAGAGCATATAAGTTCGGCATTATTGTTTATGGGGAGGTTCAGGATAATGGAGTTGATTTGTAGGTGAGTTTTGTAAAGAATAGCAACATCTCCTCCCTTTTTTGTTGTGCGGTCTAGTCTAATTATATTATAGCCTGGTGGGGTAATTTCACAGTCTTTAATAGTGGGTTTTAGCCATGTTTCAGATAGGCATAGGATGTCAAATTGGTTGACATCAAGGAGTGCATGTAGTTGTGCAATTTTGTTGCAAATACTACGTATATTCAGATGAGCTATGGTTAGAGAGTTGGTAGATCTGGTTGCAGGCATGACTTTAGGGTTGTCATTGTTTTCAGTAGTTAAGGTCTGGGTGTGATGTGGGCCAGGGTTTGGATGAATATCTCCATCTAAAAGTGTGTTGTGCCGTGTTTGATGTTTGGGTTTAAGGTTTAAGACAAAGTAGTAGGCACTTTTTTTGTTTTCAGGTTATAAAATATTATATGTGTTAGTCTGTGATATTTAGCTGGGGAGTAATTGGAAGTGTAGATGGGATTTTGGAATGTCACACGAGATGGTGAGATAGGAGATGAGGTTTGAAAAGAGGGAAGTAAAGAGATGGAGGGTATGGGTTGTTCATAGCAGGTTAGGAAATAGGATGTAATAAGAGGAGTTAAGAGTAACAGGAAGAATAATGATTGGTTTTGAGATGGATACAATTTTATAATCATTGTTGGGATGTCAGGTAAAAGATAGAGTATGAAGAATGGTTGGTCAGATAGAGTTTGAGAAGTATAGTAAGTTGTAGTGAGTTAAAGGTGGATGATAGTGTTGTAATTGAAAGGTGAGGTGAGATGAAGGGGAGGGGTGTTGTAATTGTGTTTGTGTAATTGGTGTCAATTGAGTAGGGGTGTGGTTTGTGGTGTTATAAAAGTAGGACCACTGGGGTGGGTGGGAATTGGGGGTAGGGTAGGGGAGCGGAGTGAGCCCAAAGGGCGAATGGAGCGGGTGAAGACAATAGAGCAGAATGTGGAGGAAGACAATCAGCAAAGTGAGAGAAACACAACAGGTAAGTCTGGTGGTTAGAAAAAGGTGGACAGATTGCAGAGGTAGGAAGGAAGAGAGTCAGGATACAAGACTGGTAGTTGCTGATAGCAGAGTGCCTGGGGTAAAGGAGAAAAGGTGGTGGATAAGTGTAAGAAGAGACTGAGAACTGAGTGACTGGGGGGTTGTTTCAGGAAGCTTACAGAAGTGGGGTAGGAAATAACAGGGCAGAGGCTAGAATTAAGAAGGGTTACCGAAATAAGGTAGGAGGTTTAGCTCAGGAAAATATTACTTTACAGAGTTAATTTGTAAAGCATCACCTGGTGGCCACTCTTGGCATGGCAATGGTTTTGTCCTAGTGGAGATGGGGACGAGGAAGGGAATGGGAAAGGGTAAGTAATGCAAGGGGTAAGATTGTGGAAGAAAAGTAGAAGACAGTGGGGGGTGGGTAAGGCTGCTGGCTAGCCTGCCTGTTTAGTTGGCCAAGACTAGATAATTTAAGAACTTTATTTAGAAGAATTTAAATTACATGTAGTTACAGAGTCAGTATCAATACATACTTTTAATGCCTTTTATAGGTCAAACTTTTCTGAGAGATGTTAGGGGTGGGGTTTTCTTAGGTGCCTTAGTGTTCCGAGGTCTGCAGAAGGGTGCAGGTAGGTAAATTGTTCCAGGGACAAAACTGGAACACAGTGCTGGTAAAAATGTAGAGAGAGAGATTAGGTAGAAGGCTTAAAAGATGCAAAATAGACAGTAGGGAAAATAGTTATACATTCACCTGCACTTTAAGAGTGAACATCCTTTTTTATTCAAAAATGGAATATTATTAAAGGACAGATGATCAGGGCTGCACATATGACCTCTTTGAAGGTAGAGTTTAGTTCAGGAGTTAAGTTATATGGGTGAATTATTTGTTAAAAGAGGATATCTCGAGGATTTGGTTATGGCCATTAGGGATGATATCCTGAAAGGACGAGGCACTAAATATCTCCCCATTTTACCCACAGAAAATGGAGATGTTAATAGACCCAGTGTACAAAAGAGAGTATTATCCAGAGTTTCTGAAAGTATGGGTCAGGAATTGAACCAGGGGACCAGTGGTTCTAGAGAATCTTTTTTCATTATTGATTATCATAGAGGTACACCCCAGATGAAGGAATTTGTATTAAGGTAGTGGGATATGTTTTCTAGGATGTCCAACAACTTAGATGTTTTTTCCAAGAGGTTAAAATTTAGTTTGAGAAAGGGTTATAACCTGGAAAATTATTTTAAAGGAGTTAGAAATATCCCTGTAGTTGATGGAAGGATTGATACATACCAGTGTGGGATGTGCTCCCAATGTTCATTTATAGCAGATACAAATGAACTGTGTTATTGGAACTCAGTGGGAAAATTAAAAGCCAGAGGTTACTTCAATTGTAATTCTAGAGGGGTGGTTTACCTAGCTTTTTGTACATCTTGCTTGGCATACTAGGCGGGCAAAACAGAAAGGAAACTCAAGCAAAGAATCTGAACACACCTACGATATTAGTAAAGGGAAAGACACCAATGCATTGTTTAAGCATACTCTAGTGAAAAGGGTGGTGACTGGGAAACCAGTCTGGAGTATAAGGAGCTTATGTGGCAGCTAAGAATAGAAGCATGTTCTCCCCTTGGGTTGAACAAACATTATTCTATCACCCCTGCTCTAAAGAAAAGAGCAGTAAAATAAAAAGTATTAAACACAATTTATATAATATATATATGAGGTGCTAATTTCTGAGTATGTATAAATATATGTGAAATATTTTTATGTTAGAATATTTTTTATTGTATGCATGTCACTAACTACAATTACAGATCACTTTTAAAGTACTATGGTTATGCCTAATGTGTCACTTTTATATACTTATGCAATTATCCAATTAATCTTTGAGCGGTTAACTGTTGATACTATTTAAATGTGTGTAACTTGTGTTTTGGTATTCTTATGAAGTTCCCTGGGTTGAATGAAAGCACTAAATCTTGTTGGATACCAAATTGTTTTCAATAAATTTTATTTGGGACATTCGTATTTTATTGAGACCAGTGTGCCGAACTGAGTGGTTTTGTGGATTATTGGCATTTTGTTTTTACACTCATTTTTTTTCCACCTTTGTGGTTTATTAACTTTAAAAGTGATAACAGATCCTGTGATAACACACAAACATCAGCCAGAAGCAATGTGCACCTCTAATCATCCAACAGCTTGGAAAACTGTTAGATGCACTGC